>NC_057794.1:17121196-17123587 GCF_018294505.1 Triticum aestivum
AGTTTCTGGTTAAGTTCTACAATACGGTCGATCGCTCCCATTTTGGTTGCTCTAATTGGGAAGCTCTTTGCAAGGCATATGGATTTGACGAGGGAATGCGAATAAGATTTGATATTTGTCCAGAAGATTATGATGATGATGATAATATCGACATCTGGGTGGATGTGGATATGCCTCCAGTTTTGCCTAGATGTGAGTTTGTCAAACTAATTTGTTAAGTTCAGTAATTTATGTTGTTAATTTAAAAATATTTGGTGTTTGTCCATACTAAACTTATTTATTTATAATTTTCAGCTTATTTCTTATCTTCAAGAAATACTCGGAAGGTAGTAGACAACACATACTACAACTATGACTCCAAGCTTAATTGTGAGGAGAAAGGTTATCTTGTCTCATTCATAGAAGATGTTGAGGCCTTCAAAACCAGTCACTCTATCAGCCAAAATTATACTAGATACGTGCCACTAGTCCATACATTGCTTGATGATAACTTCATTGCTAAAAACTTGGTAAGATTTTGTTAATGATGGTAACTTCATTGCATACATTATTCTTAAGTAAACCATTGCTAACTATATATGTTACTATTTCGTTTTTGAACAGAGGCTCCCGAAGTAGGTTGTGCCTGACATGCTATTTACCGAAGGTGATATGCATTTGGTTAGCTTACGACCAACTCCTTCGGAGGCTTACCATACTGCATACTCGATTTCTTCAAACGATGGAAGGCTCAAAATCAAAGAATGGAGCAAAGTGATGAATGCGCACACGCAAATATTGCAGACAAAATGAATGTGCGCAAGCCACAAGTTGGAGATAGGTTTATGTCCATTCTTCATTATGGTGAAGGACCGGTTTATCTGTTTTATGGTATTTTAGCTAGGAGAGAAGAGTAGGTCCTAAGTATTAAGAAAAATTAGTTAGTGTTGATTATATATGACTACAATGTCTTAGACTTGATGGTGATGCTGAGTAGGAGTAGTGACTATGAGTACTATGATGATGATGAGGACGATTTGTTATTATAACTAGTGACGAAGTTGTTATATGATGTCCCATCATGGACGAAAATGATGATTATGAGGAGCTATATGACAATGATATATTACGATGATAAGTTGTTAATGATATTATGATGATGATGATAAGTTATTATGTCATTGGGTGAAAGAACCGCCGATTAGTTTCAAATGGATGGATCCAAAGTGACCATTGGTTACTTTGGATCCATGCACTTGAAACTAATCCAAGGTTCTTTCACCTAGTGATTTAATAACTCATTATGATTTAAAAACAATCTCTAAATTGCCACTGTATGAAAAATTGTATACAAGTATATGAATACGACCTAAAATTCAAAAGAAATGGAATAGGGAATAATAGTAGTAGCGGTTGTTTTCGAAAGCGCTACTAATAATTAGCAGTAGCGATTGACTTGGAAAGCGCTACTACTAAGTAGATATAGCAGTAGCGAGTGCCAGTAGGCGCTACTGCTAAGCATTAGCTGTAGCGCCTTATCAGTAGCACGCTTACCCACGCTACTGATAGGCCAAAAACCAGCGCTACTGCTAGGCTTTTCCCTAGTAGTGTTCGGCTGATACCACGACGTCAAGTGCCCATAACCGTTCCTGCGTAGTTGGTTAGTGCGTATAGACCAGTGGCCAGACTCAGACCAAATAGCAAGATCTCGTTAAGCGTGTTATCTTGAAGTAAACGTGAATGGCGACCAGGGCCAGGCCCACCTCTCACCTGGGTGGTCTCAACCTGCCCTGTCGCTCCGCCATAAAGATCCACACAGGGGGCTGTCGGGACAAAGGTCCTTTCAACCCCCAATTCGTGAATCACTCACGGGTACTCTACGAGCCGACCCGACTTTAGTCACCACATGTATCATGTATAAAGTATAAAGTATATACCCGTGATCACCTCCCGAGTGATCACGGCCTGATAGTATAGCATGGCAGACGGACAAGAATGTAGGGCCACTAATAATAAACTAGCATCCTATACTAAGCATTAGGATTGCAGGTAAAGGTAACAACAGTAGTAGCAAGGACATGCTATGTATCAGGATAGGATTAACGTAAAGCAGTAATATGCTACACTACTCTAATGCAAGAAGTAGAGAGAAGAGTAGGCGATATCTGGTGATCAAAGGGGGGGCTTGCCTGGTTGCTCTACAAACAAAAACGGACCCTCGAAGGTGAAGTAGTCGACCACAGGTTCAACCGCGGTCTTGGGGTCTACCGGAAAGAAGTAACGGGGGGCACAATAAATAACAGAACAATCAAAGCATCACAAAGCATAACATGGCAATACGCGGTTCTTGGGGTGACCTAACGCAATACGTGGAGATACCGGTGAAGGGGAAAAACAACCAGGAAAATATCT
>NC_057794.1:17123715-17124289 GCF_018294505.1 Triticum aestivum
GGGGGGGAAGTTGCGTGTTCGCTATGTTAGGGATGTGTGGCGGAGGAACGGTCTGCGTATCCGGATTCGTCTCGTCATTATGAGCAACTTTCATGTACAAAGTTTTTTCATCCGAGCTACAGTCTATTTTATATTAATTTTAAAAGATTTAAATAATTTTAGCATTTAACTAATTACTTTAATTCAACATTATCCAGAATAGTGCTTGCTAACATCGGCATGACGTCATCAGTCAACGTTGACCGATGACCTGGTCAACCTGACAAGTGGGTCCCACCTGTCATTGACTGTCTACCAATTAACTTAGTGAATTAGTTTAATTAATAGATTAATTACATTAAGTTAATTAGGTCAATTAATTAAGTTAATTAATTTAGCTAATTAATTAATTAATTATTATTTCTTTTTAATTCCTTTTTTAAATAAAAACTAACAGGAGTGGGCCCCAACTACTAGTGGCCCAGGAGGCCACTAGAGCGGGCGAAACGGGCGTGGGCGGGGCAAAGGCCCGGGCGAGGCCAGCCAGGCCGCGACGAGGCCGGCCGTGTGGGCGCGCCGGGGCGCCGGCGAGCAG
>NC_057794.1:17124846-17142005 GCF_018294505.1 Triticum aestivum
TGGGCACGTGGGGGCGTGGTGGGCGCACGCGAGCGTGGCTGGAGGCGGGACGCCGGTGGCAGCGGGCGAGCGAGTGCGGGGAATCGGGGATGGCCGCCGGCGGCAACGTCGCAGGCGGGGCACGCACCGGGGCATGGTGGGAGGTTCGGCGGCAGCGTCGCGGGCGGGGCGAGCGACACAGCAGCGGCGGACGGCGCAGGCGCAGGAGGTCGGGGCACCAGGGAGGCGATGGTTGGAGGCGGCGGGGTGTGGCGGTCTGCGTGTGCGGGCACGGCTTCGGTCGACAGGGGGCGACGGCCACAGCAACCAAACTAAGGGGGAAAAAGGGGGAATCGACGATGCTCACAGCGGTCCTATAGGGAAGGTCAGCGGGCTCGGGGAGGTGTTGGTCTTAGCAAAGCGGCGGTGGATCGATGCCGACAGCGACGTGCGGCTCCGGGGAAGAAAATGTTGAGGGCGATGGCGATGAGGTTTCCCCGCCTCGATCCAGTGACGCAGACGAAGTAGTGGACGACGAAGGAGAATATGGACAAGGTCGCAGGAGCGGGGGAGCGTGGTGGGCACGGGGACGAGGTCGGCCATGGCGACGATGCACCGATGAAGGCCTCGGGCGTGTGCGAGAGAGAGAGGAAAAATGAGCGGAGGGGCAAGAGGAAAGAGCAGCTAGGGTTTCGGGGGAAGGGTCATATTGCTTTATAGGGGGAGGGAGGCCGTGGATACGCGCCACGGTGCCATGGCATCTGTGGATGAGCTCCACGCAGCCCCCCTGCTACAGGTTGAAGACACCCAGAGTGGGCTGCGCCAGTGCATGGTAGCACTGGGCCATAAGTGCCCAGTGAGAGCCTTTCTCTTTAGTCTTCTATGTAATTTATTTAGCTATGGTTCTCTATTTATCTGCCCACCAAATGACTTTTGGAAAATTTGCAACTTTTCAAAACAAATACTAGGCATTATTTAGTACTGCCATAAAAAGTTTGGAGGCAAGATGATTTTTTTTTGAATTTTACTTAAATACAAATGGATTAAAATGGGTTGTTTTGGGCACTGTTTTAAATAGGTTAGGAGAAATTTAATATTCTAAATAATATTGTATTATTCATTAAAATTAGTTAGTGAATTATTGCAACCTAGCGAACATTTTTGTTTTACCATTTGTAGAAATAATAATTTGACTTTCTTTTCAATTTGAATTTGAATTCGGTTTGGATCAAAGTGAGGTTTAGAAAATTAATTATGATTACATGGCACCATTAGTGTGTGGTTACTGAAGCTTAACTACCGGGGTGTTACAAATCTCCTCCACTACAAGAAATCCCGTCCGAGATTTAAGAAGTCGGATAGGCGGGGAAAGGAATTTGGGTACGAAATGCTATTGAGTCTCCTCGGTCTTGCCTGCTCTTCTCAAAGAGGTTGTTCTTTATCGTTGATGTCTTAATCTCCCTACTTCAGGACATCATGATGAACTCGTCACCTTTTCTTCGGAGTCTTCATCGTACGTACAAAGGACAAGGGGTAACTTCGGAAGAACGGACCACTACAATGTTGCTTTTCTGGTAGATAACCTCAGGGAAGGTGGCAGAAAGCAACTCTCGAATTGAAACTTAAGAAATTAACGAGAGTAAAGTAAGAAGGTGCAAGATAGGAGTTTCAAGCACATAGGCAATCATTCGTTGCCTGAAACAAAGTGTGAAAGGGGTTCAGAGCAATGGGAATAAGTATTGCATCTGATACCAGAATATATCACTAAGCAGGTGGCCCATGAATTACATACAAAGTCAAGCGTGAGGAATAACTCTAGCAACAGGGTGTCCAGGAGAGTCGGGTTTTGATCCTGGGACCGGTGGGTTATGGGCCCACCATGTGGGTTAAATGTAGGAAGGGTACTGACATCTTGCACGGTCGTGATAGCAAGGCATGTCACAGGGTAGCCTGCCAATTATGTCGGCAACAACGTTGGTACCAAGGGCGAGGGACAAAGAGAACCATTTTCCTGCTCGTTGAACGAGGCGGGCCAATAGGCAAAGTTCTCGTCCATCGATGGCTACCGGAATGTCATCAACAATAAGAACAGGGTCTTGCTAACAGAATTGTACACCGAGATGTTTACATAAGCAGGAGAATATTACTGCTTAGATCTTATAGATCACAAGCAACGTTAAACCAACCAATGGAAAGGAAATATGATTATCAGATTAAATAGAACAATGGAAAGGAAAATGTGTTTAAACACATATTTCAAGGGTATATCCTTCCCAAGGACAAGCAGAGCATGATATCCATGACAGGATATGATGTAGAAAACTCTTTAGGTAAGGGGAGAGAAATTTCATGACATTACCCATACATCGGTGTTTGGATAATTGAGCAGGAAACATTTAATATTGGGATTCAAATGTTCTTGTTGAAATTCGGGGTACCACGGACATGTTTCGAGATAGCATTGACATGGTCACTGGGTAAAGATCAGACTTTGGATAGACAAGGGGTCCATCAAGAACAACTTATAGAATAAGTATTACAACTTCCTCATGGAAGAATGGATAACCTTGCTGAAAAGAAATCTATAACAATAGGGCCTCCGGTCAGGTGTGCTAGGCACGACATCACCTTAACTGGTCACGTAAAGATGTCGTAACTCCTGGAAATATGTTCTAACCTTCATATCTAATTGGGGCCAGGATACCTCAGACTCAGGATGCCTGAGAAGAAAAAGGTGCGACACAAATTGACGAGAAGACATCATAAGATTCTCGGGAAATGAACTATGGAAGCGAGACCCGAAACAAGAGTTCATCATTAAATCAAGGAGAGGGTGAGGAGGTGGCTGATGGACTCAACGCCAATTCATTGAGATTTCCAAAAAGATGGATTTCCACAATTATATGAACAAGGACATAACATTTGCGAGATCAAATGATATAATGATGTATGCTCGAGGAAAACATACACAATTAACATTGGTTGAAGGGTGCACCCGAAATATGGGCTTAGGTAGCAGAATCAATGTTAGAATGGTGATTCAATAATCAATGGCCTAAGGATGTAATGTTTACCATCAACTTCAAAGCAATAGGGTTGCTAGGAGTTTTGATTTCGCACATCATAGTTCAATTGTCGGTTTTCTAGTTAGAAACAACACGGGGACCAAGGAATGAACAGACTTGGCAGGAAGTATCACTTGTACCAGGAATTCATAAGAGGTGATGAAATTCCCACGACATTCTTTACATAAAAGATGGTAATACTCCAAGGTAGAGAAGAACAATTGCTGGATAGCAAGGATATCAAGGTATAACACGAAACAAGAAGAAGTTTGTGTTGAACGAAAGGCAATAAAGTGGTCGATGATAACACAACTCATTGAGGGGCAAGGATGGTATTTCTCATCAAAAATTCGATATATATCTTGGAAGAGCTCAAGATGTTGATGAAGATCACGACACAATTGTCGAGAGATTTCATGAAGATGTAATCGGTCGGCGATGCTATCAAGTCAAATGATGATGAAGCGAAAGGTTATGGGAACCGAGGGTAAGACACAAACTCAAAATCAAGTTTGATGTTCAAGGAGAAATGATATGACGAGGAAGCTCGACGTAAGATTAGTTCATCGTCGAAAATGTTGCTCCGAGAAAGACTAGGTAGCACAATTAAAATTTAGCACGATAATGATATAGCTGATCGGGCGAGAAATGACTTGAAGGATTATTAAACTCATAAGCCGAAAATTACTTAGAGTTAATGAATCGGATTACAGACTCGATTCACTATCGGTGTCCCTGAGTGTCTAACAACTCAGACCGAGGGAAAATTGGAATCGATGAGAAATAATACTTGAAGAAGAACTCATAAGAAGTAATATGGTTCTGTGATATTATCGAGATACCACGGGGTAATACTCAAAGGTAGAACATAATAGAGGTTGCAGAGGTGTATTGATCTACAGAAGACAAGTGCTTTAACTTGTCTGAGAAATGGAATCAAGGAGAAAATATGATCGGAACCACGATTGCAAAGGATCAATTCACATATACCAAACGATATCATATCAAGGGAATAGTTATTATTAGAAGAAGCTTCCATGATAGGATATACATCGTGTCTATGGGCATGAACACAAAGTTCAAGGTCGACTCCCACTTCTTCAATGTATAACCTTCCATTCACCTCTCGCCTTTTGAAAATGACATTAGTTGTTGAAAGTTTTACCTGATGCAATACCAAATAAGTATGACCCGTGAAATTTTTCGGGTTCACACAGAGTAAGGAAGGCATAGGTTTAACCCATCGGGGCATCTTATGAACACATACAAACTTCAGGAGCGATTAACTCAAGCTCGGGAGCAGAGCATGGTTGACAAAAGCAGGGGATACAATTTACCAAAGGCATTATGTATCTGATGAAAGGCCCACAAGGTTAATAAATATGAAGGACATTGTCGGACAAAATCCAATAAAGGATCTGGTGGTGCATAGGGGATCTGATGTGAGCATCGGTACTCAACCAGAAGAAGAAAGAATGCAAGGAGATCTGATTATAGAAACAACTAACTAATTCAAGCTCAAATGCAAAGGGGAATTGAGATTTCCAAATCAAGGGATCAGAAGCCATCGGTCTGATGAAGAATGGATAAGTTGAATAGACTTAGGGGTACAATCGACGGCAATTTGATTGGTCAAGAACCAGCTCCTGTTCAAAATGACGTCTGAGCCCAAAAGGATGAATTCTAGGATCTGATTGAGGATTGCGAGCATTCTCAACTTATTGAATCAATGGACTCAAAATGATAGTGACAAAGGATGGCAATAAGATTACTATACTTATGGGATTAACCATAACACAAGCAAGCAAGAATTTCAGGAGCAATAGGCTGCTCAGGATTTTTGGAAGACGGAATAGTATTTCGAAGACTTTTGTGAAATACATGAATCATCCGGGGATGAACAGATACTCGATAAGTGCGAGAAATTATCCGTAGGGGTATTCAGGTGGCAAAGAACAGCAAGGCAGCAGGCACAAAGTATTCTCGAAACAATAGAGAGAATTTCGATGTATCTTGTAATAACAAGATCAACTGGGGATGAATGTATGAATGATAAATATAGGTAGTTATCTATAAGGATTCATCGGTGGTAGGGAATTTTAAAACTAATGGGACATAGTATCGAGGGAACATCGTAGAGTGTCTTCGGAATCTTCTAGTAAAGCAAGCGATCATTCAGACCGAGGGGCTCTATGGGAGAAAGTATTTACGAAAACCTAGAGTTAGAGTTAGCATATTCATTTAACCCGAATAGAGGAGAGATCAGAATCCCAGAGTATAGACGAGGAATAAAAGATCCTAATACCACCCAATGGCGACATGGGCCCGTAAGCCGCACAACCATGTCAGTAAAAGTTTTGCAATGACTAGACTCGACTTCGGCCAAGGAGTTGGAAGGGGCATTCCTACAGGTAGTTGGCTCTGATACCAACTTGTGATGCCCTCAATTTGACCGTACACTAAACATACACACAAATGTGTACAATCAAGATCAAGGACTCACGGGAAGATATCACAACACAACTCTAGACAGAAATTAAAATAATACAAGCTTTATATTGCAAGCCAGGGCCTCGAGGGCTCGAACCATAAGCTCGAAAACAAAAGAGCCAGCGGAAGCAATAATATCTGAGTACAGACATAAGTTAGACAAGTTGCCATAAGATGGCTAGCACAAACTGGGGTACAAATTGAAAGAGGCGTAGGCCTCCTGACTGGGACCTCCTAACTACTCCTGAAGTCGAACTCCATGTAGAATCATCCTCGGGATCCCCTGACTCCTGAACTCCATCATATGATCGCAATAACCGGGAAAAGGGCAAAAAGAAGTAGCAAAGCAACCGTGAGTACTCATCCAAAGTACTCGCAAGCAAGGATCTACACTACATATGCATTGTTATCAGTGAAAAGGGTAGTATATGTGGACTGAACTGCAGAATGCAAGAATAAGAGAGGGATAGCTAGTGCTATCGAAGACTACGCTTCCGGAAGCCTCCATCTTGAAGCAGTAGAAAAGAGTAGATGGTAAGTTAATTAACCAAGTATCAACGTGTAGCATAATCCTACCCGGCGATCCTCTCCTCGTCGCCCTGTTAGAGAGCGATCACCGGGTTGTATCTGACACTTGGGAGGGTGTGTTTTATTAAGTATCCGGTTCTAGTTGTCATAAGGTCAAGGTACAACTTCGGGTCGTCCTTTCACCGAGGGCACGCCTATTCAAATAGATAAACTTCCCTGCAGGGGTGCACCACATTTCCCAACACGCTCGATCCCCTTTGTCCGGACACACTTTTCTGGGTCATGCCTGGCCTCGAAAGATCAACACGTCGCAGCTCTACCTTGGCACAACAGAGAGGTCAGCACGCCGGTCTAAATCCTATGGCACAGGGGTCTGGACCCATCGCCCATTGCACACCTACACGTTGCGTACGCGGCCGGCGAGCAGACCTAGCTTCCCTTATACAAGAGCAGGCGTTCCAGTCCAACCCGGCGCACGCCGCTCAGTCGCTGACGTCACGAAGGCTTCGGCTGATACCACGTCGTCGAGTTCCCATAACCATTCCCGCGTAGTTGGTTAGTGCGTATAGGCCAGTGGCCAGACTCAGATCAAATACCAAGATCTCTCACCTGGGTCGGGCCCACCTCTCACCTGGTTAGTGCGTTTATCTTAAAGTAAACGCGAACGACGACCAAGGCCGGGCTCACCTCTCACCTGGGTGGTCTCAACCTACCCTGTCGCTCCGCCACAAAGATCCACACAGAGGGCCGTTGGGACAAAGGTCCTTTCAACCCCCAATCTATGAATCACTCGTGGGTACTCTATGAGCCGACACGACTTTAGTCACCACATGTATCATGTATAAAGTATAAAGTATATACCCGTGATCACCTCCCGAGTGATCACGGCCCGATAGTATAGCATGGCAGACAGACAAGAATGTAGGGCCACTAATGATAAACTAGCATCCTATACTAAGCATTAGGATTGCAGGTAAAGGTAACAACAGTAGTAGCAAGGACAAACTATGCATCAGGATAAGATTAACGGAAAGCAGTAACATGCTACACTACTCTAATGCAAGAAAGTAGAGAGAAGAGTAGTATATATCTGGTGATCAAAGGGGGGGCTTGCCTGGTTGCTCTGCAGAAAAACGGACCCTCGAAGGTAAAGTAGTCAATCATAGGTTCAACCACGATCTCGGGGTCTACCGGAAAGAAGTAACAGAGGGGGAACACAATAAATAACAAAACAATCAAAGCATCACAAACCATAACATGGCAATACGCGGTGCTTGGGGTGACCTAACGCAGTACGTGGAGATACCGGTGAAGGGGTAAAACAACCGGCAAAAATATCCCTGGTGTTTCGCGTTTTCTGACAGATGAACCGGAGGGGGAAAGTTGCGTGTTCGCTATGCTAGGTATGTGTGGCGGACGAACGGGCTGCGTATCCGAATTCATCTCGTCGTTCTGAGCAACTTTCATGTACAAAGTTTCTCCATCCGAGCTACGGTTTATTTTTTTTATTAATTTTAAAAGATTTAAATAATTTTTAGCATTTAACTAATTACTTTAATTCAACATTATCTAGAATAGTGCTTGATGAAGCTATGTACCTAGGGTAGGGTCACAGGTCTGACCTAGATGCCCTCCTCAAGGTCATCGCCCTAATGCCAAAAGTATTCGAAGGGTATCATCATCCACTCGACTAAAGACATTCCACTCGGAAGAATCAATGACACTCGACCGTCACAGAAGCCACTTGACGTACAGAAGATCTAAAGCCACTCTGCTCAAACAACGGTCGGGCGTTTACTCATAGACTTAATTGTCATTTATATCACTTAATTGCTAGCATTACCAGTAACGTTCCACTCTTAATGTACATTGAACCCTGTGTAACGGAGGGGAGCAGGGGTCCTGGCACACTCTATATAAGCCACCCCCTCCTCTGGGACAAGGGTTCGCATCTTTTGTAAACTCACACACATACAATCCAGTCGATCGCCTCAGGGCACCCAGACGTAGGGCTGTTACTTCCTCCGCGAAGGGCCTGAACTCGTAAACTCGCGTGTACAAATACTCCATAGCTAGCATCTTGCCTCCTCATACCTACCCCCCATTCTACTATCAGTCTTAGATCCATGACAGTTGGCGCCCACCGTGGGGCAGGTGTCTTATCATTTTGTTGGAGAAGTTGCGATTCTTCTGATTCCCATCATGATGGTTTCCGGCGGAGAATTGGCTGAAGGCCGCGAGATCCGTCTCGGCGTGCTCGTCTTCATCGCCGACGACTCCGCTTGGCTCCACGAGGCTCCACTCGACGTCGAGGCGCTCCCCGTCCGTGGGGCGACGCACATCCGTGCATGTGTCTACGGCGTCCTTCTTCGACAGCCGTCGACTCAGTATCAGTCGACTCCTACGGCATCCTCGCTTCCCATTGTTCGCAGGCGCCAGTGGTCCGGTCGGTCACGGCTTCAGTGGTGGGTGAGACATGTGGTGGCCCACCAATCGGCCACCCCACAAATCGCGACGATCGAGCCCGATGAAACTCTCTACGACATGTTCCATCTGTCGACTAGCTCCGTCGAGACTGGATCCGAGTGCGACAACAGCGACCCCGCGGCGGAAGTCTTGATGGTCAATGGACCACACAGTCCTCTTGGCTTCCCCCGTGAAGACGGTGGCGATGGCGTCGGCGACCCATCACATGTCCATGAGGAGTACCGCCCCGAATCCCTCTCTTCGCAGCGGAGGGAAGATCTTCGCCGTCGTAATATGGATGCACTTCACACTCCTATCGTTGGAGAGACCCCCGAGGCCCAGGCCTTGGAGGAGGTGCGCCTGGCCAACTTGGCCGAGCGCACTCGACTGGAGAACCTCCAGCGCGCACTCGACGAGCGTGCTCGGCAAAGGATTCCTAAGTCCAGTCGACGACAACTTTTTCTGCCTCCAACTCAGGTATACCGAACTCCGATCCAGAATCTCACAACTGCAGCTCAAATACCAGAGTCAATTCAACCTTCCCAGTCAGAAGCTGGCCAAGGTTTGATGCAGATCCGGGCTTTACTCCGGGCAGCAGGAGAGCAGAATACAGCATTATCTCAGTCGTGGAATAGGATTCATAGCAGATCTGTGGTGGCAGATACTATCCAATCTGCTCACAGCCCAAGATCGCCTCCGCGGCGTGAGGGACGTGGGCACCGGCAAGTTCAGTACAGGAACTGTGAGTAGTATGATCATCGTTGTCGAGTGCCCACGCCTCCTCTGAGGAGTGGGTCATACGTGCCTCGGTGGTAAGATGACAGGCGCCCCCACAATAGCGAACGAAGAATTCCGGTCGACCCCAGAGAGCTAGGCTTTGATGCAAGATCTAGCCTCGTTCAAGGTCTGGTTGATAGGACAGGGCTCATAGACAAGGCCATGATAGAGATCATCCGACTAGAAGTAGGGTGCATGTTTTAGGACCCGAGTGTTTCAGTAGAGCCATCAGAGTAGCAGTGATTCCTCCCAACTTCAGGTTGGTGACTGGAGTCAGCAAGTTCACTGGCGAGTCCAAGCCATACACTTGGCTTGAGGACTACCGAGTGGTTGTGCAGATTGGTGGCGGCAATGATGATGTGGCTATGAAGCACCTTCCCTTGATGTTGGAGGGCTTGATGTCTACTACACAACCTTCTTCTTGTAGACTTTGTTGGGCCTCCAAGTGCAGAGGTTTGTAGGACAGTAGCAAATTTCCCTCAAGTGGATGACCTAAGGTTTATCAATCCATAGGAGGCGTAAGATGAAGATGGTCTCTCTCAAGCAACCCTGCAACCAAATAACAAAGAGTCTCTTGTGTCCCCAACACACCCAATACAATGGTAAATTGTATAGGTGCACCAGTTCGGCGAAGAGAGAGTGATACAAGTGGTATATGGATAGTAGATAAAGGTATTTGTAATCTGAAATTATAAAAACAGCAAGGTAACTAATGATAAAAGTGAGCGTAAACGGTATTGCAATGTGTTGAAACAAGGCCTAGGGTTCATACTTTCACTAGTGCAAGTCCTCTCAACAATAATAACATAATTGGATCACATAACTATCTCTCAACATGCAACAAAGAGTCACTCCAAAGTCACTAATAGCGGAGAACGAACGAAGAGATTATGGTAGGGTATGAAACCACCTCAAAGTTATTCTTTACAATCAATCTGTTGGGCTATTCCTATAGGTGTCACAAACAGCCCTAGAGTTTGTACTAGAATAACACCTTAAGACACAAATCAACCAAAACCCTAATGTCACCTAGATATTCCAATGTCACCTCAAGTATCCGTGGGCATGATTATATGATATGCATCACACAATCTTAGATTCATCTATTCAACCAACACATATGACCTCAAAGAGTGCCCCAAAGTTTCTACCGGAGAATCACGATGAAAATGTGTGCCAACCCCTATGCATAGGTTCATGGGCGGAACCCGCAAGTTGGTCACCAAAACATACATCAAGTGAATCACGTGATATCCCATTGTCACCACAGATACGCACGGCAAGACATACATCAAGTGTTCTCAAATCTTTAAAGACTCAATCCGATAAGATTACTTCAAGGGGAAAAGTCAATCCATTACAAGAGAGTAGAGGGGGAAGAGAAACATAAGATCCAACTATAATAGCAAAGCTCGCGATACATCAAGATCGTGCCAAATCAAGAACACGAGAGAGAGAGAGAGAGAGAGAGAGAGATCAAACACATAGCTACTGGTACATACCCTCATCCCTGAGGGAGAACTACTCCCTCCTTGTCATGGAGAGCACCGGGATGATGAAGATGGCCACCGAAGAAGGATTCCCCCTCCGGCAGGGTGCCAGAACGGGTCTAGATTGGCTTTCGGTGGCTATGGAGGCTTCTGGGGGCGGAACTCTCGATCTATTGCGCTCACGGATGTTTTTAGGGTATATGGAGATATATAGGCGGAAGAAGTACGTCAGGGGGGCCACGAGGGGCTCACGAGGGTGGAGGGTGTCGTGGTTCTAAGTCTGACAATAGAATGGGGGGTAGGAATGTAGAGGCAAGATCTTAGCTATGGAGGAGTTGTACACGGGAGTTTTACGAGTTCAGGCCCTTCTCGGAGGAAGTAACAGCCCTACATCTCGGAGCCCAGAGGCGGTCGACTGGATTATATGCGTGCGTGTTACAGAAAGTGCGAACCCTTGTGCCTGTGGAGGGGGAATAGAGTGCGCGAGGACCCCAGCCAGCCCACGTCACAGAGGGTTTAATAAAGAAGGAGACGTTACTGGTAATGCTTGCAATAAAGATACATAATGGCCATCAAAGCTATGACTTAATTCCCGACCGTTGCAGAGTGGAGAGGGATCTTCTGGTAGTTGAGTGGTTATCTATACGGTCGAGTGTGTTCAGGATTGTCGAGTGGAACGTTACTTCATGGTCGAGTGGATGATGGTTTTTCTTCGAATGCTCCTGGTTCCTTTAGGGATGTCCTTGGGGAGGGTATCTTGGACAGATCCATGAACCTACCCTAGGTACATAGCTTCATCATTAGCCCCCGAATGGATCAGGGTTTGAGTGAGGAAGGAGTTGAGAACGCTTCTGACTCATTTTTCGTGCTATGAGTATATCTTGCTCTGGATCAATGAACTGAGGGGATGACACCAACTTCTTTTTCAGTCGCCTTGGTCCATTCTTAGTTTTTGTCGAGTGAACTTTTACGGAAGAGTTCCGAGTGATGATGCGGAGGATGTCTTCCGTCTGACAAGTTGTTCTGCTGTCCGCGGATTTCACAGGATTCAAATTTTGGGAAGCGCACCAGACGGGCGAGGCCGCGGTAATCGGGATGGATTAGGCAGGTCGCCTCGATTCCCATGCCACCTTTTTCGCCACGTATCACGCGTGTGACTGTTGCGAGATTTGACAAGATCGTCCGGGCCTACAAGTCAGTCACTCGGAAGTGACATTATGAAAGGCACCGGACCAGACTTTTGAACAGTGCGCCCTCATTCTCTTTCTTCTTCCTCAGATTTCTCCGCTGCGCCCGCTTCCGCTCTCGGCGCCGTAGCCTCGCTCGGACTCGATCCGCCACCATGGGAAAGGAGAAGACGGTGGCGTTGGAGCGCGCGAAGAAGGCGACCGCGAAGGCGAAAGGAAAGAGGACCAGCCGGGGTGGATCCTCGTCAAGGTCCGGCCTGCGCTGGGCTGGATCCAGGGCGATTAGATCTGCTCGATGATCAGCCAAGATGACCTCGACGACCTAGTTGAGGGGGGATTGATCCCCCACGAATCGGCGCGGCTCCCGGGGAACGAGACCGAGCCGCGGCCGCTGGAGGGTGAGTGCGTTCTCCTCACCACTCATGTCGACCGCGGGTTCTCTTTGCCTGCCCATCCTTTCTTTCATGATTTTTTGAATTTCTTCGAGCCTCAACTCCACCACTTCACTCCAAACACCATTGTGTATCTTGCTGCCTTTGTGTCAATGTGCGAAAATTTCTTGGGTTGTCGACCGCACTGGGTTCTCTTCAAGCACATATTCACCTGCCGCTCCCAGTCGGTCAAGAAGGCCAACCCGAGTGACGAGAGGACGCATGTGATCTAGATGTGCGGGGGCCTTGGAATCCAAATGAGGAACAAGAGCACCTTCCCAATTATGATCCTTCCCGACTCGGTCCGAGGCTGGCAGTCGACCTGGTTTTACTGTATGGACGAGCCGACCCCGGTTCAGTCGACTGGACTTCCCCCCTTTTCCTTGGCTCGAGTGGAGAAGCCCTCCTCCTTGAGGGTGATCCCGGAAGAGAAGGCGTTGGTCGAGCGGGTCGTCCAACTTGTCCGCGCCGGGGTGACTGGAATGGACCTGCTGGAGGTCTTTCTCAGTCGACTCATCCAACCACTCCAATCCCGTGACCATCCGATGTGGATGTACTCGGGACTCGAGGACTCCACTCGGATCCACCCGGAGGACGTTAGTCAAGACACGGTGGAGAAATGGCTGACAGGAGTCACCAGCAACAAAGATAATCCCCGGGGGTCTAGGAGGGTGAGTCCATTCGACCATTTGCGCCAGCCGGAACAGGTATGATTCTGCATTGTCAAGTATCTTTTCGATTCACTGTGTAACACCTTGTTGACGGTCGACTGTATTTCTTTTGTTCATTGTCTTTTCAGGCTCTCATTGAAATGTACTCGATGCCCAATGGAGTGTAGGAGCAAGACGTCGAGGAAGGGGCGAGCGGGGGCGAGAGTGGAGAATGGCACTCGGATGCAGAGGAGGACGAAGAGAGCGACGACTCGAGTGATGACGAAGAGGTCGACTCGCCTCCTCGCAGAGAGAGGAGGTCCAAGCACGCTCAAGACCCGGCGAGCACCCCGGTCCTGGCGGCCGCACCGACTGGGCATTCTTCGAAGCGCCCTCAGACGTCTTCTCCAGCACCGACTGAGAAGGTATCAAAACAGCTCAAGATTGTGCCGCCTCCTGCGCCCAAAGCATCGAAAGCCACCTCCTCTAAACCACCGAAGGCTTTGCCTAGGATCAAAGTGACCGTCCCCACCATCTCCGGGTAATCATCTGATCCGTTCTTTTGGTCGACCCGAGCAACAGAACATAACCGACTGAATGTTGACATTTGCAGTGTTGCTACATCTGGAACTTCTTCTTACCAATATTGAGACGAGGCGATGGAGGACGCGGTTACCTCCAACCCAGGTAAAAAACTCTTATGATCTTGTTGTTTGATTACTTGGTCGATTGAATTCTAGCGATTCACTTGGGGGTCGACTGATTTCTCTGCAGCTCCACCCAACGTCATCGATCTTCCAGATGATGATGAAGATGTGGCCCCTAGGCCCAGAAAGAACAAAAAGGTAGCAGCTGGCAAGACGTCTCAGCAGGGACCGACGACAACACCAACCACCCGACAATCTGAAGACGCAGGCGGGGCCTCTATAACTTTCGTTGTACCATTGTCGAGTGAGCGCCCTGCACCGTCGATTGTAGCGGTGTTCCCTTCAGTCGTCCATCCTCCCGCTTCGGAGCTCCAAGCTGCCGCACCTGGGTCATCTGCCCCCTTCTTCACCAACTACCATGTTCTGGAAAACCAGTCGGACACGGCTGCGGAAGCCATCCGTCAGGCTAACGTGATGATGGAGCGGATGAAGACAGTGCACGAGAATAGCCAGGCTGCTTACGACGCTAGCGCTGCTCTCCGGGCCAATGTCCAGGTAAGTAAACTTTCGACTGACCTTGTTCTATTAGGATATGCTACCTGAAATATTTTCTTCCATACAATCTCTTATTGTTTGCGTTGAATCTGTACACCCACTGGGTGTTTTGTTGCCTTTGGTATTTGCGCTCTTCCACTTGGTCTGGGCGAGTAGGATCTGAACCAGTGGGGGCACGCTAAGTGCACCCACTGGGTGTAGTCCCCGAGACTGCAGTCGATGCGGGCAGTCGACTGGGGTCTGAGTTCTTTTTTCTTTCTTTTCTTCCACTCGACCCGGACGGACCGGTCGAATGAGATCTGAAGCAGTGGGGGCACGTCAAGTGCACCCACTGGGTGTAGTCCCCGAGACCGCGGTCGACTGCTGGCAGTTAGCCGGGGTCTGAATAGATCTTTTTTTACTTGACCCGGGCAGACCGGTCGAGTTGGGTCTGAATCAGTGGGGGCACGCCAAGTGCACCCGCTGGGTGTAGTCCCCGAGACTGTAGTCGACTGGGTGCAGTCGGCTGGGGTCTAAGTGAACTTTTAACTTTTATTCACTCGGAAGTAAATAACCTTTGATCTTGTCGATTGACACGTCTTTTACCTCCTGCAGAAATCTTGTTCTCTCATTTCTAAGTTTGCCGAGTTTGAGGAGAAGCAGAGGCAACTCAACCTCGACTTGGAGTTGGCCCGACAATAGTTGAAGAAAGCCAAAGATGAAGCTGCTGGTATGGAAGGTAGCTGCCTGTCAACTGTTCATGTTGATCGTCTTTTAAGATATTTCTTTGATCTCTTGTTTGATCTGATTGCTTCTTTTGCAGAGAAAATGAGGTTGGCTCTGGAGAAGAAGGACTTGGACCTTGCAGCTGCACAGAAGGAAGCTCAAGACAAGACTGCCCTTCGAGACCAGATGCTGGCTTCGGTCGGAGCGTTGGAAGGGGAGGTGACCAAGCTGAAGTCCTGTCTCAATGAGTCTAACCGAGAAGTAAGTCGTCTGAAGAAGGATAAGATTGCCCTGAATGAGAAGCTGGAGTCTGCAGTCCGCAAGAGAAAAGACACAGAAGCCTATCTGAGAACTCTTGCCAAGAA
Organism: Triticum aestivum; assembly: GCF_018294505.1. NCBI lineage: Eukaryota > Viridiplantae > Streptophyta > Magnoliopsida > Poales > Poaceae > Triticum > Triticum aestivum. Next base: position 17,140,182 of record NC_057794.1, read on the forward strand.
GCTCTATCTTATGCTGGAAGGTACTCCTTTTAATCCGACTGCTTTGCTGCTTTGCAAGTTAATCATGTCCAGTCGACTCACTAACTCTTTGACTACATAATTCTGCCAAAACTTTGACGAGGAAACTGGAAGTATCGAGACTGGTCTAGACCCTATCGTTTCTCTGGTTTGCGACGAGACTGCCATGAACGTGCTTCGACTGGAATCCCGTGTCGCCAGTGTCACAAGTTATCTCGCACGCCTGAAGGTGGCAGTTTCACGGATCGACTCATCACTCTGGCCAGGGGCGACGCTTCAAAATGACCTGGAATCTCTGATGGCTCGGCTCAACGAGATTCCTGGTCGAGTGCAAGAATGGAAGAAGTCCTCTGCCCGGTGTGGTGCTGACGTGGCGTTGTCCTTGGTCAGAGTCCATTGCAAGGAAGCTCGTGAGGAAAAGCTGGCGGCGATCAAGGTCGCCAACACCAAAAGGCACGACTTCCAGTCCTTTATGGAGACTCTCATCGCTGCTGCCACTCGGATCGCAGATGGAATCGACTTGGACGAATTCGTCGAACCCGCCAGCCCTCCTCCTGCCGAGTGAACAAACACTACTAGGGAAAACCTTATACACAGAATCTTAGCAGCAGCGCGGCATAAAAACAGGCGCTGCTGCTAAGTAGTAGCAGCGCGGCTACGGAAAGCTCACTACTGGTGCAAACTTAGCAGTAGCGCGTGACTCTTAAACCGCGCTGCTACAAAAATCCACCGACAGTACACAACGACATAAGTTTACCAGTAGCGCGGCGCCAGGGAGCGCGCTGCTGCTAATGCCATAGTAGCAGCGCGCTTTTTTATCACCTCGCTGCTGCTAATTTTGAAATTGTGCACAGGGTTGGCCCGTTTAGCAGTAGCGCGTGACAGGAAAGCGCGCTGTTGCTACGCTCTTAGCAGCAGCGCGCTTTCTCTCCCGTGCTACTGCTAAGATGCAGCACCCACCACCTTTTCCACCTCCCCTCCCCATCTCCTCTCCTCCCATTCCCCTACCTCCCACATCCTCCCTCTCTCACTCTTCTTCTTCCTCAATACTTCTCCCCCCATTACTCTCCCTCTTCTACCTACCTTTCTCTCTCTTCATTACTCCTAGCTATAACTACACCACCTCCATTAATTCATCTCCTTTCTCTTTTTCCTCCCCCTCCACTAGTTGAAGTTGTCTCCTCTCAAATTAGCTAGCTAGGTAGATGTAGCATTTAGTTAAGTGACCTATTTGCCCCCTAACTAGATCTTTCTTTGTCAAGAAGAGCTTTGTGCACTTTTGACCTCCCTACATCATCATCTCCACCGTGTGCTCGATCTCGAGATAGAGGTGTGATTAATATTTCATGCTTTTGAAAAATGGAAATATATGTTCCTATTTTGTATACACACTTAATTAGCCACTATTATGCATGGGTCCAATGATGTAATATATATATGTTCCTATTTTGTATACACACTTAGCCATTATTATGCAAAGGTCCAATGATGTAATATATATGTTCCTATTATGCTGAGGAAAAGAAAAAAGGGAAACTGGTTATAGCAGTAGCGCTTTAGTGAAAAAGAGCTACAGCTAGTCAAGGTAGCAGTAGCGGTTTCTGCAGAAAATCGCTATAGCTGCTCATAATAGTAGTAGCTTGTTTCGTGTAAACGCGCTACTGCTACGTCCACTTAACCCAAAATTCTCCCTCTCCCTGCCTCATCTCTCCTCTTTTCCCCTAAATCCCCACTCTCTCTTCCATGGCCCCATCGCACCGCCGCGCCCGCCCCCGACCTCGGCGCGCTCGCCCCCGACCCCGGCGC
>NC_057794.1:17142605-17157527 GCF_018294505.1 Triticum aestivum
GTCGGCCCTCGCCTCCCTCCTCTGCTTCCTCCCCTCCCAACCTCGACCATCGTCGGGCCTGCCTCCTCGCCCTGCACCCTCTGTAAACCACCCCCCCTCTCTCTCTGCTAGCCAGGGTTAATTTACTTAGGTTTTAGTTATGTTAATTAGGTTATCTATTTAGTTATGAATTTAGATAGGTTTCAAAATTTGCTGAATTTATATGCAAATTTGAACTGGACATGTGATATGTGGATATGTCATGTTTTGGACATGTCATGTTTTGGTAAATGATCCGAGTTGCCTATGTTACTCCGGAATGTTGATTCATTTCCGTTCCGGTGAATTTCAGGTGCTCGATATGTCCATTTTTTAGCAAAGGTCATGCCGAAATTTCCCGTGAATAAAGGCATGATTTGTGCTACATAGTTGGCATATCGAGTGCTGGCACATAGATTACTTTTTTATCTCATTTCTCATTTATTCATACTTTTAGAAATAAATGAGGACACTTAATCATAGGAAACATGTCGAACAACGAAGAAACTGGGCCTTCTGACCAAGATGCAGACGAGATGGATTATGAGGGTGAACAAGACTACCTCGACTTTTTGACTGCTAAGCAAGGTTTGCAGGTCCGCCTCGATGATGGTACTGACGCCGACACCGACACCGAAGGCGCCGGCACCGATGGCGGCGCCGAGACCGGTGGGGAAGGTACCGCCGGGGAAGATACCGGCGCCGATGCCGGTACCGAAAAGAGGCATAAGAAGCAGAGGATACGAAAACCTAACAAACTAGGGATTGGCCGACTTGTGATCACAAAGATGGCACCTGGCAAGTTTGAGCCGTTAGAGCCGGAAGAACCTCGCAAGTGCTATGGGAACCAAGTAGGATGCATCCTACGGGAATGCGCGAGCATCAATGACGATGACTTAAGGAGTAAAGAAGATTTGACGCAGTTGCTCCTAACGAAGTTGCACAAGAGATTCAAGTTCCCCGATCGGGATGATAACATAGAACAACCGTGGGATGATCCGAAGATGAAAAAGATTAACAATCACGCCATGGGCATGTTCAGCAATGATTTGGCCTCCTGGAAATGGAGGGTGAAACGAGCTATTGAGGCTGAGGAACCCCTGTCCAAGATTCTGGAGGAAAATCCGACACTTACGGAAGAGGAGTTCGAAAAGTTCAAGGACACTTGCGCTACCGAGGACGCCAAGGCTAAGCCTGCGAAATTCAAGAGCCTTCAGCAAAGGAACACGGGGAAGCATCGCCTCGGAAGCCGTGGCTACCTCGGTAAAAGGCCCATATGGGATAAGGAGGATGCGGAACGTGAAGCCGCGGATCTCCCAGACCCCTTCGCGAAGTTCACCAACCCGTTGGAGCATGACTTCATCAGGGCCCGCTACAAGTGGGACAAGGAGAAAAAGGTTTTTTACACGGACAAGATCATGAGGAAATTGATTAGACTACTAGAGAAGCAACACCAGCTTGCAGCCGAAAACCCTACTTCTCCGATGAGGCCCAAGTGGGACACCCCTCTCAACTGGGCCTTGAACGAACTTAAGGGAATCCTTTTGGGCTAGCGGCCGCAATATGGTCGTGTGCACGGCGCTGGAGATGGCGCCACGTGGAAGGTGTTTTACAATGAGGGCCCGGAGGCCAAGAAGCAGAAAAAGAAGTTTAGTTAGGCGGACATCGACGCGAAGGTGAAGCTTGCGGTTGAGAAAAAAGCAGTTGAGGACGCAAAAAAAGCAGCCGAGGACAAATATGAGTTGTTATAGCAGGCAGTCAATGCAGCTGTAACTGCCTGCAGAAATGATTTCGCTACTAACTTGGTTCCAGTTATCATCAACTGGATGAAGGAAAATCCAGACAAGACGGTACATGATTTCCCATTGCCCAATTTCAACGGGAGCAACTCCATGAACAACAACATCATCGCACCATCACTTGCCCACGCAACTGGGCCTCCTCTCGCAGCCGCTCCCGCTCATAGCAGCCCGTCCTCAGTCTCTGGCGCACTCGGTGGGCCTTCATCTTTGGCTGAGCTTGACGCAATCACGGTAATTACATGTCGCACCACCATATATATATAATATTCCATTTTTGTTGCCTTTCGGATGTTTTACGCCACAGACATATGTGTTTGCAGGCGAAAGAAACCCCGTGCACCATACTCTACTTGATCAAAGGCCAGAAGGTGGACGTGGGAAAGGGGATGATACCGGACCCCTTGCAACCCACGTTCCACAACCAGCCGATCCCTGCTGGGCACTTTAGGGTTAGCTTGTCCAGCGTGAAATCGGGGCATGAGGATTTGCCTCCTCCAGTACAGCATGTGGGAGCGGACGACGAGACCCCGCCGCGGATTGGAAGCTACAAGGGTTGGGTGCTGCTATGGCCGAAGAATCTTATTCGTCCGGAGCCGGCCGAGAGCACACCAATAACCACACATCAACAAGCATGTGCGGAGACCACCACTCCGCCTACACAATTACCAGCTCCTGTAGTGCCGGGTGAGAGCGGCGGACGACATGATGAAGGGGGTGCAATAGTGCTGGCTGATGTAATTTGTCCTGTAGAACAGAGAATGGATGATGAGACGGAGGTCGACCCTATGGATTTCCTTAATACAAACGCGTATGACTGTGACATAGAATTGATGAGTCAACCATATGACGAATCGGGCTATCAGCTTGCTAATGAGGATATGGATGATATGCCCGGGCAGGAAGGTCGTAGCAGGGATTGCAAAAAGTCTCTCTTCATGAAATCCTCACAGGACACGCCTGAAGATGCCGCCTCAACACAGGCTCAACTATCCCAGCGCGAGGGTCGTACAGTACTTAGCCCGGGAACACTGGGGCAGGGGTTAAGGAAGGGTCTAGAAGGTGTGCCCAAGAAAAAGGAGACAAAGAGATCGGGGAAGATAGCTGCCTCCAAACAATCCAGAGCACATAGCACCCAAACGATGCATTCTGAAGAGCGTGTACCCGTGAAAGGTGCGGCCATGTTCCATTTCACGGGCGAGCCGATGCTACCACCGAAACTGCTGGAGGCACTATCAGGGGATCTTAGGAGACTGCACGACCATGTGCTATCGACTGAGAAAAGCCTACTAGCCTCAAAGGATCCAGGATATCCGACATACGCGGCTCGTGTGCCTGAGGGGAAGTGCTACATCGAGACACGGCCCGCGGAGGTGTTTTTCCTGCAGTTTGACCATATCTTTGAGATGTTTCTGACAAGGCGGCTCGATTTTACAATCGTCCGCCTTTTTGCGCTACATATGAGCTCTGTCATGAATAGTGAAGAAGTCTCGCAAATCTGTGTGGCGGATCCATACTACATGCTCGAGTCTTTCTTGAGTCTCGGCGACTTTGAGCGTGAAACTGCTAGGGACTACCTCCAAAACTTCATGGTACAGAATAAGGACCGGGAAATTGTCCTCGTGCCTTATCATCCAAAGTAAGTCAGTTTCGAACAACCCTTTCATACATTTCAATTATTCCTTCTCTCTCTATAGGGAATAATTTGAGGTGTCTTTTCCCCGCAGCAACGGGCGCACTGTCCTTATCGTTCTTTATCCGCAAGTCTCCCACGCCGTGTATTTTGACCCTTCCAGAGACTACGAGAAAAAAAGACTACACCCACATAATGAATATTCTAGATGATGCTCCCCAAGGCTTCAGCTTTAGAGGTGGCCACATGCAGATCAGGAAACAAAGGAACAAGAAGATGGGTTTCGCGCATAAAACTAACTTCTCCTGCATCCAAGTCCCAAAACCAAGCAAGAAGGATGGATTGTACATCCTCCATCTCATGATTCAGTTCAACACGGATCACCAAAAGCTTCACATGAGAAGCAGAAATGATGATCATATCCACAAGTGGCTAGAATCTCATGGAGAAGCGGATTATAAACTTAGAGATGACTTCTTTCGCATCCAAAGCAACATTGCAACGATCATCATGAAAGAAGTCGTCGATGAGAAGGGGATGTTCCACCACGGCCCTATATCGCGAGCTGACGTCCGAACTCGCATAGGCATGCAACGTCTAGACCTCACGCCATTCAAGAAGCTAGGGTCCATCCTCGATGATATGGAAGGATGGAACTTCTAGTGATTTATGATGCTGATGATGATGATATGTGTCGGTTGAACTTGTATACTATTTGTAGCGATGCAACTTTGTGATGTCCATGATCCCTACCGAACTTGCGTAACGCTACTTTGTTAGTTTGCGTACGATGACCTGCGTACCTCTAGTTAATTAATTTACATACTGTATGTTGCATCTAGTTGCTAACCCTTTCTTTTTCGGTGTTCTCTAGTATATTTTGTTGCATATATATGATTGTACATCCTCTTCATGAACATGCATCTCTAACAGGTACCTAGTTTCTTGATGGCGAGATGGAACTGCTATGTCGTGTACAAAGGGAAGGTTCCGGGGGTGTACAACGAGTGGCATGAGTGTCAGGCGCAAGTGAATGGGTTCTCGGACACCAGCCATAAAGGCTTCAAAAGCAGACAAGAAGGAGAAGCTAGTTACTTGAGGTTCACGCTAGCGTGAGAGAGGACTCGTAACCGCCATCTCATGTACTGCATAGTTCCGCTCTCACTCATAGTGATAGCTCTTCTCGCGTATACCTTTGTTTAGATGGATGACGTTGTAGTTGCAAGTATTCGAGACTTGCATGTATCGCTATTTTCGAGATCATGACAAGATACCACTTTGTGTTGGATGATGATTATGACGAGACTATTTGTATGTATATGCTATGATTACATTTGTGGTCTCACAGGCATATGTATGTGTATCATGATGACATTTGTATGTGCTAAAGATTCTTCTATAAAGCCTGTTCAAATACAAAACAAATATGCCGGAAAAAAACAAAAAATTACTAAAATTAGCAGTAGCGAGTGGAGAAAAGTTAGCAGCAGCGCGGTTGTAGCAGTAGCGCGCACAGGGGAAGCGCGCTATAGCTATTAGCAGCAGCGAGGTTCCTTTAAGCGCGCTGCTGCAACACTTGTGTAGCAGTAGCGCGGGTGGACCAACGCTACTGCTATACGTTAGCTGTAGCGCCTTATTAGTAGCGCTGGCCCCGCGCTACTAAAACGCCGAAAACCCGCGCTGCTGCTAGGATTTTCCCTAGTAGTGAAACTATGAGATTTAAACCTGTCTTAAATTTGCCTCGGAATGCCGAGTGGTTGCTGTAACTGAGGGAGTCCTGGATTAGGGGGTGTTCGGGTAGCCGGACAATACCTTCAGCCGGACTCCTGGACTATGAAGATACAAATTGAAGACTTCGTCCCGTGTCCGAATGGGACTTTCCTTGGCGTGGAAGGCAAGCTTGGCGGTGCGGATATTCAAGATCTCCTACCATTGTAACTGACTCTATGTAACCCTAACCCTATCCTGTGTCTATATAAACCGGAGGGTTGTAGTCCGTAGGACATCAACTCCATAGACAACAATCATACCATAGGCTAGCTTCTAGGGTTTAGCCTCCTTGATCTCATGGTAGATCTACTCTTGTACTACCCATATCATCAATATTAATCAAGCAGGACGTAGGGTTTTACCTCCATCAAGAGGGCCCGAACCTGGGTAAAACATCATGTTCCTTGCCTCCTGTTACCATCCGGCCTAGACGCACAGTTCGGGACCCCCTACCTGAGATCCGCCGGTTTTGACACCGACATTGGTGCTTTCATTGAGAGTTCCTCTGTGTCGTCGCCTTTAGGCCCGATGGCTCCTTTGATCATCAACAACGATGCGGTCCAGGGTGAGACTTTTCTCCCCGGACAGATCTTCGTCTTCGACGGCTTCGCTCTGCGGGCCAATTCGCTTGGCCACCTGGAGCAGATCGAAAGCTATGCCCCTGGCCATCAAGTCAGGTTTGGAAGCTTAAACTACACGGCTGACATCCGCGGAGACTTGATCTTCGACGGGTTCGAGCCACGGCCAAGCGCGCCACACTATCTCGAGGGGCATGATCTAGCTCTGCCTCCGGACAATATCCTGGAGGCGGCACACGCATCGGTTCCGACCCCTAACTCGGAGCCTATTGCGCCAATCGAGGACGAGCGGTTGGACGTCACCTCGGGGGCTGCGATCTCAAAGGCGATCGAGCCGAACGCTAGCCCCGCACTCTGCATGACCCGTGACTCCGAGGATCCGGACTCCTCCCCGGACTCCGAACCCCCCGCGCCCCTGCCAATCGAATCCGATTGGGCGCCGATAATGGAGTTCACCGCCGCAGACATCTTTCAGCACTCGCCTTTTGGCGACATCCTGAATTCTCTTAAGTCTCTCTCTTTATCAGGAGAGCCCTGGCCGGATTACGGTCAGCGAGGGTGGGATACGGACGATGAAGAAATTCAAAGCCCACCCACCACCCACTTTGTAGCCACTGTCGACGATTTAACCGACATGTTTGACTTCGGCTTCGAAGACATCGACAGTATGGACGACGATGTAGGAGACGAACAGGAACCAGCACCTGTAGGGCGCTGGAAGGCCACCTTGTCATATGGCATATATATGGTGGATACTCCAAAAGATGGAAATGGCGATGGAACAGTGGGGGATAACACCCCCAAGAAACAGCCAAAGCACCGGCGTCAGCGGCGCCGCTCTAAATCCCGCCAAAGCAAAAACGGTGATTCCGGCACGGGAGATAATACTACCCCGGATAGCGCCGAAGAACACCCACCTCAGCAAGATTCGGCACAGGAAGATGGAGAAGCCAGCCCTCATGAGAGAGCGGCAGACCGAAAGGTCGAGGATGATAACTATACGCCTCCCTCCGAAGACGAGGCAAGCCTCGATGACGATGAATTCGTCATACCATCAGACCCTGCCGAACAAGAGCGTTTCAAACGCAGGCTTTTAGCCACGGCAAGCAGCCTCAAGAAAAAGCAGCAACAGCTTAGAGCTGCCCAAGATTTGCTAGCTGACAGATGGACTGAAGTCCTTGCGGCCGAAGAGTATGAACTCGAACGCCCCTCCAAGAGTTACCCAAAGCGCAGGCCGCTACCCCGATCAGAGGAGGAAGCACCTACATCACCAGCGCATGACATGGCAGACCGGCCACCTCGCGGCCGCGACAGAGAGGCCTCTCGGTCCTCCACCCAATCCATGCCCCGACGCCGCTCAACTAAGGCACGGGAAAATGCGCCAGACCTGCGAGACATACTGGAGGATAAGGCAAGACAAACAAGATCGATCTACGGATCACGCAGGCGCCCTACGGCACATGACAATGATCTTCACTCTGGATGCAACAAATCCGGCCGGGCCGAACACAACAGACATAGCTCTTCCGAGCTGCGTTGTGATATTGCCCAGTACAGAGGCGCCGCACACCCGCTATGCTTCACGAATGAAGTAATGGATCATAAAATCCCAGAGGGTTTCAAACCCGCAAACATCGAATCATACGATGGCACAACAGATCCGGCGGTATGGATCGAGGATTATCTCCTTCACATCCACATGGCACGCGGCGATGATCTACATGCCATCAAATACCTCCCGCTCAAACTTAAAGGACCGGCCCGGCATTGGCTTAACAGCTTGCCAGTAGACTCAATCAGTTCTTGGGAGGACCTGGAAGCCGCATTCCTCGACAACTTCCAGGGCACTTACGTGCGACCACCGGATGCCGATAACTTAAGCCACATAATTCAACAGCCAGAGGAATCGGCTAGACAATTCTGGACACGGTTCCTAACAAAGAAAAACCAGATAGCCGACTGTCCGGACGCAGAGGCCCTAGTAGCCTTCAAGCATAACATCCGCGACGAATGGCTTGCCCGGCACCTGGGACGGGAAAAACCAAAATCTATGGCAGCCCTCACGATACTCATGACCCGCTTTTGCACGGGAGAAGACAGCTGGCTAGCTCGCAGTAACAACTTATCAAAGAACCCTGGTAAGTCGGAGACGAAGGACAAAAGTGGCAGGACACGTCGGAATAAGCAAAAACGACGCATTAGCAGTGAAAGCAATGAAGACACAGCAGTCAATGCCGGATTCAAAGGCTATAAATCCGGTCAGCGGAAAAAGCCATTCAAAAAGAATACTCAGGGCCCGTCCAGTTTGGACCGAATACTCGACAGCTTGTGCCAGATACATGGCACCCCCGAAAGGCCAGCCAATCACACTAACAGGGATTGTTGGGTGTTCAAGCAGGCAGGCAAGTTAAGAGCCGAAAACAAAGACAAGGGGTTGCACAGCGACGACGAGGAGGAGCCCAAGCCGCCGAATAACAATGGACAGAGGGGCTTTCCCCCACAAGTGCGGACGGTGAACATGATATACGCAACTCACATTCCCAAGAGGGAGCGGAAGCGTGCGCTATGGGACGTATACGCGATGGAGCCAGTCGCCCCAAAGTTCAACCCATGGTCTTCCTGCCCGATCACTTTTGATCGAAGGGACCATCCCACTAGCATCCGTCATGGCGGCTTCGCCGCATTGGTTCTTGACCCAATCATCGACGAATTTCATCTCACAAGAGTCCTCATGGACGGTGGCAGTAGCCTGAACCTGCTTTATCAGGATATAGTGCGGAAAATGGGCATAGATCCCTCAAGGATTAAGCCCACAAAAACAACCTTTAAAGGCGTTATACCAGGTGTAGAAGCCAACTGTACAGGCTCAGTAACACTTGACGTGGTCTTCGGATCCCCAGACAATTTCTGAAGCGAAGAGTTAATCTTCGATATAGTCCCGTTTCGCAGTGGCTATCACGCCCTGCTCGGACGAACCGCATTCGCAAAGTTCAATGCGGTGCCGCACTATGCATATCTCAAGCTCAAGATGCCAGGCCCTCGAGGAGTAATCACGGTCAACGGAAACATCGAACGCTCCTTCCGTACAGAGGAGCACACGGCGGCTCTCGCAGCCGAAGTACAAAGTAGCCTTCTTAGGCAATTCTCCAGTCCGGCCGTTAAAAAGCCAGACACTGCCAAGCGCACCCAGAGTAACCCACAGCAGGACCGCCTGGCACACTATGAGCAAGCCGTAGCAATGCGGCCCCAACCCCAGCTCTCGCGACATAGCGAAACCAGTACCTTGCATACATAATTACGCCCTTGAAATACCATGGGCACAGGGGAAGAGGCACAATAACGGCACGCCCAAAATACGGCTTAAAACGTACTAGGGGTTGCCGGATTATTTTTTTAATTTTTTCTTACTTTCAGGACTCCATACTTTGGATGACCTGTTCGGCAATTCGACTGCCGCACAAACGATGCAAGATCCAGGGAGGCAGACAAGCCATGCCGCATTATGGAACTCCCAGTTGGTCTCTGTTACGAGCGGTATACCTGTTTTAAATACAATTCCGCGGCCTGCCCCTGGTCAGGACATACTAAATAGTCCAATATCTTTTGCTTACCGCACTATTTGTATCGTTCGGCTTTGATAAATAGCCTCTCTATAAACAATGCATAGCTTTCTGTCTATTTTTTGCATTATCTTCTTTTCACATATATGTTTATTAAATGAGATGATTGCACCCATACACCATGGTACGGCAAACACGCCAGGGGCTTCAGTACCCCTCATAATGGTGTGAGAAGTCCGTACACTTTCACAAGTGCGGCACCCCAAACTTATAGCACTATATGCATCGGCTCCGAATCATGATTTGGGTCAATAGTTGGGTTTTCCCGGCTCCTATGTTTTGGTGCCTTACGTTCCGCTATATCGGCTAAGGTAGCACTAGGAGAACCACTGCGATTGTGCCCCGGTTCAGCTGGGTTAAGCACCTCAGTGGAGAAAGCTAAAACTGACTGTCATGATGTGGCGAGAGACCGGTCGCTGTTCGAGAGGTTTTTCGAGTCCCTAAAAGCTTATGCCGCTTCAAGCGAGGAGCTGGCTTTGTCTGGCCAAGGCGTGGATAGCGCCCCGAACTCGGTCTTCCAAACTAGGGGCTTCGCCGAAATTTAAAATTATAGAGTTCTATGGCTAAGTGAGAGTGTTCGAGCATTATAGTCCGATTGCCTGGTTCGTTGTGCTAGGCGCCTCCCTCGAAGGACCCAACTATGGGAAAAAGAGCGCTCAGGTTTATCCCGAACACCCCAGCACTAGTGGCATGGGGGCAGAAGCCGACGACTGGCCATCTCTCAATTTTTGATAAACAGCCACACGGAAAATAATATTTTAAATTCAATAAGCATTGCTTAGCGCATATGAACAAGTTTCCAGCGCACAGGATAAACACGAGCGAGTTCATTCAAAAATCACATCCTTGGTACATTCATCTACCACAAGGCGGCCACCTGCAAGAACATCCTTGTAGTAGTTCTCGGGCTTGCGATGCTCCTTCCCCGGCGACGGCCCGTCCTTCACAAGCTTCTCACTGTCCAGCTTACCCCGGTGCACCTTTGCACGGGCAAGGGCCCGACGGGCACCTTCGATGCAGACGAAGCGCTTGATGACCTCGAGCCTCGGACAGGCCTCCACCAGCCGCCGCACCAGCCCGAAATAGCTCCCACGCAGGGCCTCTCCGGGCCACAGCCGAACTATGAAGCCCTTCATGGCCTGTTCGGCCGCCTTGTGGAGCTCGACCAGCTGTTTCAGCTGGTCGCTCAAGGGCACGGGGTGTCCGGCCTCAGAATACTGAGACCAGAACACCTTCTCCGTCGAGCTACCCTCTTCAGCTCGGTAGAATGCGGCGGCGGCGGATAAGCTGCGGGGAAGATCTGCGAATGCCCCTGGAGAGCTCCGGATTCGGGTAAGTAACAAGTAGTTCACTTTTATATTTCTGCTTTGCATAAAGAATGCCTTACCCGCTGCTATCTTCCTCATCTCCTCCAACTCTTGGAGGGCCTTTTAGGCTTCGGCCTTGGCAGACTTGGCAGCCTCTAGGGCCGTCGCAAGCTCGGATGCTTGCGCCTTCGACTCAAGCTCCAAACTATCATGTTTTTTCATGAGAGCCTGAAGCTCTTGCTGCACCTCGCCGACCTGAGCCCCAAGTCTGTCTCGCTCGGTGCGCTCTGCGGCCATTTTCTGTTCGGCCTCAGACAGCGCCTGCTTAAGGGTCGCCACCTCAGTCGTGGCCCCTACAATAAGTAGTACAATCCTGTTATTCTTTTTGCAATCAAGCCTTTTTATAGGCACTTTTTCTGTAAGGTATTTCTTACCTTCTTTCTCCTCGAGCCGCCGCTTGGCAAGGCCGAGCTCTTGCTCGGTCCGCTCGAGGTCCTGCTTCAGGACACCCACCTCCGCAGTCAGTGCGACGGTGGATAGCAGCGAAGCCTGCATACGCATATTGACACTTTTTTAGACTCCTGCGAAATTTAATAGATCCTCTATTCGGATTTTCTTTCCGAACGCCAAACAGAGCATCAGGGGCTACTGTCTATGCGGTAATATTTTTACACATTTTTACTTACCTCGAAGCCTGTTAGAAGGCTAGCGCAAGCTTCAGTCAGTCCGCTCTTGGCGGACTGAACCTTCTGGATCACCATACTCATAATAGTACGGTGCCCCTCGTCGATGGAGGCGTCGTCAAGCACCTCCAGCAGATTGTCCGGCACCTCCGGTTGGACGGAGGCCGCCGGCTCAGAAGGCTTGCTCCTCTTGGAAGGAGTTCGCCTACCGCGGTCCGGAACTGTGGAAGATTCCGGCGCGGTGTCCGGCACAAAGCCGGACTTAGAGCCATGGGGAGCCTTATCCCCTTCACTCCTGGAGTCCGGGAGGTTGCCTTGCGGCTCCTCCGGGACCACCTCCTCCTGCCCCGGGGCTTGTCGCGACGCCACTTCAGCATCGTCTGCGGTGCGGGGGGAGAGAGCGGGCGGAACTGAGTTCACGTCCGATGAGTCCAGGGAGCCACCCGACGATTCGTCGAATTCGGCCCGGGACGGACTGCATAATTACATTCGACATTAGAGAAAACTGTGCAACAAAGGAACATCATGAGTTACTATTATATCCGAACTTACGATTTCGCCGGACGCTTGGCCCTCTTTGGCCACTCCTCTTTGCCCTTTTTGGCGTCGGGGGCGTAGTCCAGCGAAGGGGTCTTCCTTTTCCTAGACCCCTCGGCCTCCCCCGTTGGGGCGGCCTTCCTCTTCTCTCCTCCCTCCGCTGGGGGGGGGGGAGAGTTTTCTTCTTCCTCCTCCTCGTTTTCACGGGAGGAGGGCATCTCGGACTCGTCAGATGACGAGTCCGACACCACCATGTTGCGGGCACTCTTTCGAGTCCCTGTGGTCTTCTTCTTCTTGGCCTTCTTCTCCGGCACCACATAAGGCGCCGGGGCCAGCAGCTTCACTAGTAGAGCTGGGGCTGGGTCTTCGGGCAGCGGAGCCGGACAGTAATTGGTCCGGATATCGCCCGCCAAGCCTGTCAAAGGTAAGGGAGTTTAGATCCCGCATAGAGTCAAACTATGAAAAAAGCTTAACATCCTGTAAAAGGTGTAGATGGCCTACCTCGCTAGCGTGATGCTGCGAGCTGTATCCGCGGTCCTCAGAAGCGGATGCGGGAGCCTCGGCGCCCTTGAATAGCATCTTCCAGGCGTCTTCGTACGTCATGTCGAAGAGCCTGCTGAGGGTTTGATGTTGCACCGGGTTGAACTCCCACAGATTGAAATCCTGTTGTTGGCACGGGAGGATCCGGCGGACGAGCATAACCTGGATTACATTAACAAGCCGGATTGGCTTGTTCACCAGGGACTGGATGCATGTTTGCAATCCGGTCACCTCTTTTTCGTCACCCCATGACAGGCCCGTCTCTTTCCAGGACATAAGCCGCGTGGGGGTCCGGATCGGAACTCGGGGGCTGCGGTCCATTTCGGATCGCGCGGCTCGGTGATGTAAAACCACCCGGATTGCCATCCCTTTAGGGTCTCCACAAAAGAGCCCTCGAACCATAGGACATTGGCCATCTTGCCTGCCATGGCAACTCCGCACTCCGCATGGCTGCCGCGCACCACCTTGGGCTTGATGTTGAAGGTCTTGAGCCAGAGGCCAAAATAAGGGCGGACGCGGAGAAAAGCCTCGCACACGACGATAAACGCCGAGATGTTGAGGATGAAGTTCGGGGCCAGATCGTGGAAATCCAGGCCGTAGTAGAACATGAGCCCCCGGACAAATGGGTGGAGTGGAAAACCCAGTCCGCGGAGGAAGTGGGGAAGAAATACTACCCTCTCATGGGGCCTTGGGGTGGGGAGAAGCTGCCCCTTTTCGGGAAGCCGGTGCGCGATGTCCTTGGACAGGTATCCGGCCTTCCTTAGCTTCTTGACTTGGCCCTCCATGGCGGAGGAGACCATCCACTTGCCTCCCGCTCCGGACATTGCTGGAGAAGGTTGAGGTGGGAAGTGCGGGCTTGGGCGCTGGAGCTCGAGTGCGCAGGAGATGGATAGGCAAAGGAGGAAGAAGGCGTAGGTAAAAAGGTGGATCCTTATCCCCTTATATGGGCGGATGCGGTTGTGCGTCCCCGCCTGCCTAGTAGAACTCGCTTGCCTCCCAAGCGCCGTGATAAGTGGCGCGGTTGGGTTACCCACGTCTGTATTGATGAGAATCCCGCAAAAGGGGGGTACACGATCTCTGCTTTGACAAGACGTGCCAAGGAAACCACCTCGCAAAACGTGCTGAGTTGGAAAAGTAAAAACGATTCGAGTAAAGGATTTGGCCGTAGTGTGATGACGCACTGCGGAATACGTCAGCAGATTTGATTTGTGTTAATACTATTCTCTCTATGGCAATATGTGGAAGCTTATTTTGCAGAGCCGGACACTACTCTTGGTGTTTACAATCTTCTATGAAGGACTTGGAGGAGGAACCCGCCTTGCAATGCCGAAGACAATTTGCGCGCCGGACTCGTCGTCATTGAAGCCTGGTTCAGGGGCTACTGAGGGAGTCCTGGATTAGGGGGTGTTCGGGTAGCCGGACTATACCTTCAGCTGGACTCCTGGACTATGAAGATACAAGATTGAAGACTTCGTCCCGTGTCCAGATGGGACTTTCCTTGGCGTGGAAGGCAAGCTTGGCGGTGCGGATATTCAAGATCTCCTACCATTGTAACCAACTCTATGTAACCCTAACCCTATCCGGTGTCTATATAAACCGGAGGGTTGTAGTCCGTAGGACATCAACTCCATAGACAACAATCATACCATAGGCTAGCTTCTAGGGTTTAGCCTCCTTGATCTCATGGTAGATCTACTCTTGTACTACCCATATCATCAATATTAATCAAGTAGGACGTAGGGTTTTACCTCCATCAAGAGGGCCCGAACCTGGGTAAAACATCGTGTCCCCTGCCTCCTGTTACCATCCAGCCTAGACGCACAGTTCGGGACCCCCTACCCGAGGTCCGCTGGTTTTGACACCGACAGTAACCATTAAACTCCTTTGGGCTTGATGCTCGAACACTTTTGATTTGTTGCTTGGAACTTTAGGATTTATCCAAACTGCTTTTGGGATCTGCTCCGTTGTATTTGTAGCGTAGCTCGGAGGAGAAGGTTGGAGTCGACCTGCGCCTCGCCGTCCTTGCGGACAAGGATGGAGCGCACATTGTATTTGTGGCGTAGCTCGGAGGAAAAGGTTGCAGTCAACCTGCGCCTCGTCGTCCTTGCGAACAAGGATGGAGCGTACGTTGTCTTTGTGGTGTAGCTCGGAGAAGAGGGTTGCAGTCGACCTGCGCCTCGTCGTCCTTGCGGGTAGGGATGGAGTGTACGTTGTACTTGTGGTGCAGCTCTTAGGGAAAGGATTTTACAAACTTAGGCGAGTACTGGACCGCAACTAAGCCCTCGAGTGGGAGGATTGCTCATCACTAGGTAGGATTTTACAAACTTAGGCGAGTACTGGACTGTAGCTAAGCCCCCGAGTGGGAGGATTGCTCATCACTCGATAGGATTTTACAAACTTAGGCGAGTACTGGACTGCAGCTAAGCCCCCGAGTGGG
>NC_057794.1:17159857-17161018 GCF_018294505.1 Triticum aestivum
CCCGAGTGGGAGGATTGCTCACCACTCGGTAGGATTTTACAAACTTAGGCGAGTACTGGACTGCAGCTAAGCTCCCGAGTGGGAGGATTGCTCACCACTTGGTAGGATTTTAGGAACTTAGGCGAGTACTGGACTGCAGCTAAGCCCCCGAGTGAGAGGCTTGCTCACCACTCGGTAGGATTTTACAAACTTAGGCGAGTACTAGACTGCAGCTGAGCCCCCAAGTGAGAGGCTTGCTCACCACTTGGTAGGATTTTACAAACTTAGGCGAGTACTGGACTGCAGCTAAGCCTCCGAGTGAGAGGCTTGGTCACTGCGGAATACGTCAGCAGATTTGATTTGTGTTAATACTATTCTCTCTATGGCAATATGTGGAAGCTTATTTTGCAGAGCCGGACACTACTCTTGGTGTTTACAATCTTCTATGAAGGACTTGGAGGAGGAACCCGCCTTGCAATGCCGAAGACAATTTGCGCGCCGGACTCGTCGTCATTGAAGCCTGGTTCAGGGGCTACTGAGGGAGTCCTGGATTAGGGGGTGTTCGGGTAGCCGGACTATACCTTCAGCTGGACTCCTGGACTATGAAGATGCAAGATTGAAGACTTCGTCCCGTGTCCAGATGGGACTTTCCTTGGCGTGGAAGGCAAGCTTGGCGGTGCGGATATTCAAGATCTCCTACCATTGTAACCAACTCTATGTAACCCTAACCCTATCCGGTGTCTATATAAACCGGAGGGTTGTAGTCCGTAGGACATCAACTCCATAGACAACAATCATACCATAGGCTAGCTTCTAGGGTTTAGCCTCCTTGATCTCATGGTAGATCTACTCTTGTACTACCCATATCATCAATATTAATCAAGTAGGACGTAGGGTTTTACCTCCATCAAGAGGGCCCGAACCTGGGTAAAACATCGTGTCCCCTGCCTCCTGTTACCATCCAGCCTAGACGCACAGTTCGGGACCCCCTACCCGAGGTCCGCTGGTTTTGACACCGACAGTAACCATTAAACTCCTTTGGGCTTGATGCTCGAACACTTTTGATTTGTTGCTTGGAACTTTAGGATTTATCCAAACTGCTTTTGGGATCTGCTCCGTTGTATTTGTAGCGTAGCTCGGAGGAGAAGGTTGGAGTCGACCTGCGCCTCGCCGTCCTTGCGG
>NC_057794.1:17474652-17513408 GCF_018294505.1 Triticum aestivum
GCAAATATAGACATATCACCTGGTGTATATTTTAAATGTCTTCTTACGATCGGTCTAGTACAAACACCTGGTTCGAAAGAAAAGGTTGACCAAAATGGTGAGGAAATATAATATCCAACCAATGGGCCAATAATAGAGCTAAGTGAAAATATTAGAGCAAATTTGGTTTTCTTAGAATTATATTCTAATTGTTTTCTTAGAATTATATTCAACCGTTTTCTCAGAAGTTCTAAACAGAACTATTTTTCTAGAGCCAATCATACTGATCACGCTCTAATACTATTAGAGCAACTCTAGTAGACCCCACAAAAACTTGACCCGCAAAATGCGTTTGCGGTTTCACGAAGATCGCGTTTGCAAGTCGAAAACTAGCGCGGCCGAACAGATACCGTATCTAAACCTGCATAATTTGAAAAAAAAACACTTTCGCGGGAGAAATTACACAAACATAGTTCATCACATCACATACTACATAGTTCATACAAGCATAGATCATACTACATGCTACTTTAACTAGTACTAGAGGGGGTTGGATCTGACGGCGGTGAGATCTGACGGCGGTGAGGACGACGCCGTGGAGGGCGAGCGACGCTCAATCCTCCTCACGGGAGCTGCACAGGTCGACGTACTTCGCCGCCTGCTCCGCGCGGATGCGGCGCCAGTCCTCGGCCTTTTCGTTGGCGGCGACATTGGCGGCGACTGCTTGACACCACACGAGGTCTTCGAGCTCCTCGGCGTGGCGCCGGCGCTCCTCCTCCTCGTGCACGCTCCGCTCGGCGATGGCGGCCGCAACGGCGTCGACGTCCGCGATGTAGTCCTCAGGCCCGATGAATT
Source organism: Triticum aestivum (assembly GCF_018294505.1). Lineage (NCBI taxonomy): Eukaryota > Viridiplantae > Streptophyta > Magnoliopsida > Poales > Poaceae > Triticum > Triticum aestivum. The sequence continues at coordinate 17,475,487 of NC_057794.1, forward strand.
CACGGCGGCCGAGCGGAGCGGACTCCTCGGGCTCCTCCTTCACGGGAATGAAGGCGAACGGCGCTGGCTCCTCCAGCTCCTCCTCCTCCGACCACTCCCTCTTCACAGGGAGAAAGCCCGCGCCGGAGGACGAGGAGCACCGGCGTATGAAGACCTCGAGGAGGAGAAGGATGCGCGTCGGCGGTCGTACTCTTCCGCCTCGCTCCGCTGGAAGCTCAGTGGTGGTGACATGCCGCGGTTGGTCCGCTTCCGTGCGCCGCGATTCCTCGCGCCGTGATTCCTCGCGATAAGGTTTGGACCCGCAAACGAGTTACGGAATCGCAGTTATAGCAGTCAGGGTATGCGGTTTGCGGGCTGCGGCAAAATTTTTTACGGGCCGGGCGAGTATGCGGGCTTTATTCTGGCCGAAAATTAGACCGAACCCGCATACTCGTTGGAATTTTATGGGTCTGCGCGTTTTGCGGGATCTGTTAAAATTGCTCTTACGCAGGAGCTAGCGTGGCGCAACGCAAGTCGAGGAAGGAAGATGGCTGCTACGCCGCTGACCGACTAGAAGCCTGGAAATATAATGGCCTGGCAACGCAATCCGGCGTGGCGGCCCCGAACGAAACTGCGTGGCGTGGTTGGCGGCGGCAACCTGCCTTTGGAAGTTGGAACCACGTGAACGCTTGCCGTTGGAAACATGAATGAAGTTGCTAATTTCTTTTGGCATTCCACAGGTAATAACAAGTACTTTGGACTTTGAAGACAGCTACACATGCCATTTAAAATTCCTGTAGAATTTGTTTTTTCGACCAGAAGGTCCTGGAGCTGGAATTAATATAGCAAAACTGATACAACTCTGCAGAAACGACCTAAAGGAAACTAATCGCTGGCTCAAGGAGGAGTGATGATCTTGACCCCAATGGACAACCTTGATCATTCGCAAAAAAAAGGACAACCTTGACGACGGCTCTCTCTTCGGTGGTGGTGTGCGTGCGTCTGGTAATTGGTAGCCAATTTTTGTGTGTGTTCTCTTAAGGCTATCGTGTTCCACGACGGTCGTCGAGGGTGTTTGTGTCAGTTTTAGCCTGGTTTCCCTTTAATTAATCGAATAATTCTCTTCTTCTTTACTAATGAAACAATGATTTTAATTACCTCCGTATCAAAGAAAAATAAACATTATGTCTGTCACCCCTCATCTTGCAAACGGGGCCTTGAAAAAACGAAGAAAGTGCAGTCTGGTCCTTGTATGAATGGTGACCTTGACGGAGATGGTAAGACTAATCTTGAGTAAATTGCTCAAAATCATCATATTTGTGACTAAGGTAACGGATTGCCACCATTTTTGCCAAAGGCCACACAAAACCATCAATTCTGCGACAAGTGAGTAACAAATAACACTGATTTTTGCGTAGCTTGTCCTAACAATGTTTCTGGCAGATGGGACCTACCTGTCAGACTAACCTGGTAGAAAATAAACATGTGGACGGTTGACTAGTCTCACTCACTCACTCTCTCTCAATCACACACACACACACACACACACACACACACACACACACACACACACACACTAGTCTCTCTTGCATTTCATCGAGCATCTCGGGACGCGGATTTTGAGAGCTCAGGTTTCTGAACACCCCTTATCCTTACTGTCCAACATTGCTTTAAGATCCGTGCTAGACAACTAACTTTGTACATCAGATTTTCTCTTTTTTGTTTCTTCAAAATAAAAGAACATATGAACTTCAAACTTTGCAAGACACCAAAACGTTCTAATAGAATGTGAGAAAAAACTTTCAGATTTTTTTATCAACCATAAATATACGAAATCATGACTGCAACTGAGTTTAGACGATGCCTTCACAATGTGCATGCGTGGACATTGCCGAGGTCGATTCAGAGGATGTGTATATTTAGACGATCATATAGACAAGTTGTTGGACGCCTGTTTTAGGCTCACGTCATGAAAAACAAATATAGACATTCATATAGACAAGCTATTGAAGATACTCTAAGGGAGTGTCCCAAAGCCTATGCTCTACAGACTATTTTCCGAGCACCTCGTGTGCATTCACATCACCTACTCTTTTGGTCTGGCAGCGCAATGCCGATCTCCGCCACTGTGCCATGTACTTGCAACCATCCGCGTGCCTCGCCGACATAGGCCCAACCACTAAGTCCGCCTCCTAGGTGTGGTGGGACTTCCAGGAGGTCGAAGGCGCCACCCCACGGCTCGCTGGCATAGGTCCAACCAGTAAGTCCACCTCCTAGGTGTGATGGGACTGCTGAAATCTGAGATGGGCTCTAGGCCCATATTGCAATTTCTGAAAAATCTCTAAGGGCCCATGTGGGTTATATGGCACTAGGTGTGGTGGGAAGTTTAGTCCCACCTCGAAAGTGGAAGGAGAGTTGGAGTGGTTTATAAGGGTTTCTCTTCTACATGCTATTGGAGCTTGAGAAGAGAAGAGGCCCTCGTGCACTCCTCCTCCGCCGCCCGCCTCGCCACGCCTCGTCGCGATGCGACGCGACGCGACGCGACGCGGGTTGCGGGATTGAGCCGAGCCGAGCTCATACCTACGCGCTTATTTTTGCCAGTCACTAACGGATAGTTTTCTGACAGCTGGGCCACGATCTGAGACGTCGGATCGTGGGCTGTCACGGACTCGGACGTGGGTCGAGCCCACGTCTCTCCACGCGGCTGCGCCTATAAGTATGCGGTGTCTCCTAACCCTAGCCGCCACGAACAGATCACATCTGCTCACGCGCACGCCCACCATCGTTCCTTTGCTGCTGCTGCCGCCGGTGACTCCATCCCGTCCGCCACGTACACGGTTGATGGGAGAGCAGGTCTCCGAAACCACGCCCTTCTGGTTCCTGTACGGGGTAAGGGGCGAATAGGTTTTTGGGCAGCGATTACGCGACTGCTCGCTTCCGATCGTCTACTTCCTCTACGTCCGCGTCGCCTTCATCATCACCATGTCCACCGACGCCGACCGTGCCGCCGCCAAGAAAGCTGAAGCCGACAAGAAGGTCGCCGAGGACGCCACTGCTGCCACCAAAGCCGCGGCCTCTGCGTGGCCTACTGGAGGGTATAACTCGTTTATCCCGCTCCTGATTATTTTCATATTAGCAGTACTAGCAGTATGTGTAGATTTGTCTACTGTTTGCTTAGTACGTGCATGTTTAGATCAGAGTCAGTACGTCATCAACTTAGTCAATGCCATGCTAGCGATTTACTCATGGATTAATTTAATCGAGAAATTGCCTATTTACTCAACAATCCAAAAACCTATTATGTGTAGGAATTTCTCGGCAAGTGGCTTTGCCGCTGCACTGAAACCGGATAAGTTTACCGGTACATACTTCAAGCGTTGGCAGACTAAGACCACGTTATGGCTCACGACTATGAACGTGTTCTGGGTCACCGGTGTCTCCACGGGAACGATTGCTCCTAAACAGGAGAAGGCGTTCAAGGAGGCTACCGTTGTGTTTCTCGGAGCAGTTCTTAGCGTGATCGGAGATAAACTGGTCGACGCATATTTACATGTGCATGTCGCCAAGGACTTGTGGGAGGCGCTCGAATCTAAATTTGGGGCCACCGATGCAGGGAGCGAGATGTATATTATAGAGAAGTTCCACGATTACAAGATGGTTGAAAACCGTCCTGTATTGGAGCAGGCTCATGAGATAATATGCATTGTTAAGGAACTTGAGCTTCTCAAGTGCGAGTTACCGGGCAAGTTTGTCGCGGGCTGCATAATCGCTAAGCTCCCTAATTCCTGGAGGAACTTTGCCACCACTCTGAAACATCAGAGGCGTGAATTCTCTGTGGAGGATGTCATTGGCCATCTGAGTGTTGAGCAGAATTCGAGGGCAAAAGACTCGCACGGGAAAGGGGCCGAAGGGACTTTTGTTGCCAACATGGTGAACCAGAAGAACTTCAACTCCCACAAGCCCAAGGGAAAGAACGGTGTCCAACACAATACCGACTTTAAGAAGAAGGGTAAGAAGACCTTCAAGAAGAACAAGAAGGACGAGGGCTGCTTTACTTGTGGTTCAGTTGAACATTGGGCCAACAAGTGCCCAAACAAGTACAAGAAGTCAGGACAGGACTCCAAGTCTGTCAACATGATTGTGGGCAACAATGAGAATGGTGCATCTGGGTACGGTAATTTATTTACTGTTTTTTCAGTGTTTCAACCCAACGATTGGTGGGTGGACACAGGTGCAGGTGTTCATGTGTGTGCTGACATTTCATTGTTCACTTCTTACCAGGTCACAGGTCACGGGTCCGTATTGATGGGGAATGGCGCGAGTGCTTCTGTTCATGGTGTTGGCACGGTCGATCTGAAGTTTACTTCGGGAAGGATCGTGCAGCTGAAGAACGTGCAGCATGTCCCCGCCATCAAGAAGAACCTCGTTAGTGGCTCCCTTCTATGTAGAGAAGGGTTTAAGTTGGTTTTCGAGTCTAATAAATTAGTTGTTATAAAATATGGACTCTTTGTTGGAAAAGGTTATGAGAGCGGAGGGATGTTCCGCCTTTCCCTCGCAGATTTTTGTAATAAAGTCGTGAACCATATTCATTCGAATGTTAATGAATCTGAAGTTTGGCATTCACGTCTTTGTCACATTAGTTTTGGTGTTATGACGCGGCTAGCCAAGTTGGATTTAATCCCGAGTTTCACTTTAGCCAAAGGTTCTAAGTGCCTTTCATGTGTGCAAGCTAAGCAACCTCGCAAGCCTCATAAGGCCGCGGAGGAGAGACACCTGACACCATTAGAACTCATACATTCTGATCTTTGTGAGATGAATGGTGTGTTGACTAAAGGTGGAAAGAGATACTTCATGACATTGATAGATGATTCCACTAGATATTGCTATGTGTATCTGTTAAATACTAAAGATGAGGCTCTACACTACTTTAAAATCTATAAGGCAGAAGTTGAAAATCAACTTGAAAAGAAAATTAAACGAGTCCGGTCAGATCGTGGTGGAGAGTACTTCTCGAGTGAGTTTGATTCCTTCTGTGCGGAACACGGCATTATTCATGAGAGGACGCCTCCCTATTCACCCCAGTCAAACGGGGTTGCCGAGCGGAAAAACCGTACTCTAACTGATTTGGTTAACGCCATGTTAGATACATCGGGTTTATCCAAGGCATGGTGGGGGGAGGCTATATTGACGGCATGTCATGTCCTGAATAAAGTTCCGACAAAGGATAGTGAGATCACTCCCTATGAGAAATGGGCAAAGAGAAGGACGAAACTCTCGTACTTGCGCACTTGGGGCTGTTTGGCGAAAGTCAACGTGCCGATCCCCAAAAAGCGTAAGCTTGGACATAAGACCGTGGACTGCATTAATTTGGGCTACGCTAAGAACAGCGTTGGCTATAGATTTCTAGTAGTGAAATCTGAGGTACCTGACCAGAAGATCGGTACAATTATGGAGTCTAAGGATGCTACATTCTTTGAGGATATTTTTCCTATGAGAGATATGCAAAGCACTTCTAGACAGGAATCTGAGGAGACTCCTGAACCTGCCATCCCTATGGAATATTATGAACAAACACATGATGAAAATCCCGAGGAGGATGACGAGGAAACCCTTGGTAGGGGCAAGAGACAAAGGACTGCAAAGACCTTTGGTGATGATTTCTTCGTGTACCTCGTGGATGATACTCCCACTTCTATTTCAGAAGCGTATGCCTCTCCAGAAGCTGACTACTGGAAGGATGCGGTTCGTAGCGAGATGGATTCCATCATGGCTAACGGGACATGGGAGATCACTGACCGTCCCTATGGTTGCAAACCACTGGGATGTAAGTGGGTGTTCAAAAAGAAGCTTAGGCCCGATGGTACGATTGAAAAGTACAAGGCTAGGCTTGTGGCCAAGGGCTATGACCAGCAAGAAGAGGAAGATTTCTTTGATACTTATTCACCTGTGGCTAGACTGACCACCATTCGAGTATTACTCTCGTTGGCGGCCTCACATGGTCTTCTCGTCCATCAGATGGATGTTAAGACGGCTTTTCTAAATGGAGAGCTAAAGGAGGAAATCTACATGCAACAGCCTGATGGCTTTGTGATAGATGGTCAGGAAAGAAAGGTGTGTAGGTTGATAAAATCTTTATATGGCCTGAAACAAGCACCTAAGCAATGGCATGATAAGTTTAATACAACTCTGACATCTGTTGGTTTTGTTGTTAATGAGGCTGACAAATGTGTATACTATCGCCATGGTGGGGGCGAAGGAGTTATACTGTGCTTGTATGTTGATGACATACTGATATTCGGAACAAACCTCAAAGTCATTGAGGAGGTCAAATCGTTTCTATCTCAGAACTTTGAGATGAAAGACCTTGGTGTGGCTGATGTTATCTTGAACATCAAGCTACTGAGAGATAATGAGGGTGGGATCACACTTCTGCAATCCCATTATGTTGAGAAGGTGTTGAGTCGTTTTGGATATTCGGACTGCACACCATCTCAAACACCATATGATCCTAGCGTATTGATTCGAAAGTCCAAAGGCATGGCTAAAGATCAATTGAGATACTCTCAAATCATTGGTTCACTGATGTACCTAGCGAGCGCAACGAGGCCTGACATCGCGTTTTGCTGTGAGCAAACTGAGCCGGTTTGTTTCCAAACCGGGTGATGTACATTGGCATGCTGTTGAGAGAGTTATGCGCTATCTGAAAGGTACTATGAACTATGGACTTCACTATACCGGATACCCGTCGGTACTTGAAGGGTATAGTGATGCGAATTGGATCTCTGATGCTGATGAGATGAAGGCCACAACTGGGTATATGTTTACTCTTGGAGGTGGCACTGTTTCCTGGAAGTCTTGCAAGCAAACGATCTTAACGAGATCGACAATGGAAGCAGAATTAACGGCATTAGACACATCTGGTGTTGAAGCGAGATGGCTTCGAGATCTTTTGATGGACTTGCCATTGGTTGATAAACCGGTTCCGGCTATCCTTATGAACTGTGACAATCAGACTGTCATCACCAAGGTGAAGAGTTCAAAGGACAACATGAAGTCCACCAAACACATAAGAATGAGATTAAAAGCTGTCAGAAAATTAAGAAACTCCGGAGTGATAGCGTTGGACTATGTCCATACGGCTAAGAATCTGGCAGATCCCTTTACAAAAGGGCTATCACGTGTTGTGATAGATAATGCATCGAGGGAGATGGGTATGAGACCCACATGAGTTGCCATGGTGGTAACCCAACCTATGTGATCGGAGATCCCGTGAACTAGGACCTGGGAAAACAAGCCAGTGGTGAACTGAGGAGAGTAACTATACTAACCCACTCCGTTGGAGATGCAATACTCTCGATACTGTATGGTAGGATGACTACGGTCTCAATGTGTTCCAAAGCTTATAAAGGCAAGATGCTATCCTACAGAGCGATCTTTGGAGGAACACACCTATATGAGCCCGACTGCTGGTCACAGTCTATGAGATTGGGGTGATCTCTAGTAAGCTCATGAATAGGCCAGGAGTGTGACTTATATGCTCCACCCGAGGGGTCAGCCTTCGGCAGCCTAGTACTAGTAAGACATGTAGTGAAACTTCTTTACGCCAAACTGACAATTCAAGGCATAGTCCATTGTTCAGTTGTGAAGGAGTGTAGCCACTTGTTCTAGGTGAAGTTCAACCTTAACAGGTCTTTACTGAAACACTGGTATATCGAAACAGCAATTGGAACGGAGGACACAATGGACCCTCGAGATCTGGTGGGGGATTGCTGAAATCTGAGATGGGCTCTAGGCCCATATTGCAATTTCTGAAAAATCTCTAAGGGCCCATGTGGGTTATATGGCACTAGGTGTGGTGGGAAGTTTAGTCCCACCCCGGAAGTGGAAGGAGAGTTGGAGTGGTTTATAAGGGTTTCTCTTCTACATGCTATTGGAGCTTGAGAAGAGAAGAGGCCCTCGCGCACTCCTCCTCCGCCGCCCGCCTCGCCACACCACGCCTCGTCACGACGCGCCGCGGGTTGCGGGATTGAGCCGAGCCGAGCTCACACCTACGCGCTTATTTTTGCCAGTCACTAACGGAGAGTTTTCTGACAGCTGGGCCACGATCTGAGACGTCGGATCGTGGGCTGTCACGGACTCGGACGTGGGTCGAGCCCACGTCTCTCCACGCGGCTGCGCCTATAAGTATGCGGTGTCTCCTAACCCTAGCCGCCACGAACAGATCACATCTGCTCACGCGCACGCCCACCATCGTTCCTTTGCTGCTGCTGCCGCCGGTGACTCCATCCCGTCCGCCACATACACGGTCGACGGGAGAGCAGGTCTTTGAAACCACGCCCTTCTGGTTCCTGTACGGGGTAAGGGGCGAATAGGTTTTTGGGCAGCGATTACGCGACTGCTCGCTTCCGATCGTCTACTTCCTCTACGTCCGCGTCGCCTTCATCATCACCATGTCCACCGACGCCGACCGTGCCGCCGCCGAGAAAGCTGAAGCCGACAAGAAGGTCGCCGAGGACGCCGCTGCTGCCACCAAAGCCGCGGCCTCTGCGTGGCCTACTAGAGGGTATAACTCGTTTATCCCGCTCCTGATTATTTTCATATTAGCAGTACTAGCAGTATGTGTAGATTTGTGTACTGTTTGCTTAGTACGTGCATGTTTAGATCAGAGTCAGTACGTCATCAACTTAGTCAATGCCATGCTAGCGATTTACTCATGGATTAATTTAATCGAGAAATTGCCTATTTACTCAACAATCCAAAAACCTATTATGTGTAGGAATTTCTCGGCAAGTGGCTTTGCCGCTGCACTGAAACCGGATAAGTTTACCGGTACATACTTCAAGCGTTGGCAGACGAAGACCACGTTATGGCTCACGGCTATGAACGTGTTCTGGGTCACCGGTGTCTCCACGGGAACGATTGCTCCTGAACAGGAGAAGGCGTTCAAGGAGGCTACCGTTGTGTTTCTCGGAGCAGTTCTTAGCGTGATCGGAGATAAACTGGTCGACGCATATTTACATGTGCATGTCGCCAAGGACTTGTGGGAGGCGCTCGAATCTAAATTTGGGGCCACCGATGCAGGGAGCGAGATGTATATTATAGAGAAGTTCCACGATTACAAGATGGTTGAAAACCGTCCTGTATTGGAGCAGGCTCATGAGATAATATGCATTGTTAAGGAACTTGAGCTTCTCAAGTGCGAGTTACCGGGCAAGTTTGTCGCGGGCTGCATAATCGCTAAGCTCCCTAATTCCTGGAGGAACTTTGCCACCACTCTGAAACATCAGAGGCGTGAATTCTCTGTGGAGGATGTCATTGGCCATCTGAGTGTTGAGCAGAATTCGAGGGCAAAAGACTCGCACGGGAAAGGGGCCGAAGGGACTTTTGTTGCCAACATGGTGAACCAGAAGAACTTCAACTCCCACAAGCCCAAGGGAAAGAACGGTGTCCAACACAATACCGACTTTAAGAAGAAGGGTAAGAAGACCTTCAAGAAGAACAAGAAGGACGAGGGCTGCTTTACTTGTGGTTCAGTTGAACATTGGGCCAACAAGTGCCCAAACAAGTACAAGAAGTCAGGACAGGACTCCAAGTCTGTCAACATGATTGTGGGCAACAATGAGAATGGTGCATCTGGGTACGGTAATTTATTTACTGTTTTTTCAGTGTTTCAACCCAACGATTGGTGGGTGGACACAGGTGCAGGTGTTCATGTGTGTGCTGACATTTCATTGTTCACTTCTTACCAGGTCACAGGTCACGGGTCCGTATTGATGGGGAATGGCGCGAGTGCTTCTGTTCATGGTGTTGGCACGGTCGATCTGAAGTTTACTTCGGGAAGGATCGTGCAGCTGAAGAACGTGCAGCATGTCCCCGCCATCAAGAAGAACCTCGTTAGTGGCTCCCTTCTATGTAGAGAAGGGTTTAAGTTGGTTTTCGAGTCTAATAAATTAGTTGTTACAAAATATGGACTCTTTGTTGGAAAAGGTTATGAGAGCGGAGGGATGTTCCGCCTTTCCCTCGCAGATTTTTGTAATAAAGTCGTGAACCATAGTCATGTCCTGAATAAAGTTCCGACAAAGGATAGTGAGATCACTCCCTATTAGAAATGGGCAAAGAGAAGGACGACACTCTCGTACTTGCGCACTTGGGGCTGTTTGGCGAAAGTCAACGTGCCGATCCCCAAAAAGCGTAAGCTTGGACATAAGACCGTGGACTGCATTAATTTGGGCTACGCTAAGAACAGCGTTGGCTATAGATTTCTAGTAGTGAAATCTGAGGTACTTGACCAGAAGATCGGTACAATTATGGAGTCTAAGGATGCTACATTCTTTGAGGATATTTTTCCTATGAGAGATATGCAAAGCACTTCTAGACAGGAATCTGAGGAGACTCCTGAACCTGCCATCCCTATGGAATATTATGAACAAACACATGATGAAAATCCCGAGGAGGATGACGAGGAAACACTTGGTAGGGGCAAGAGACAAAGGACTGCAAAGACCTTTGGTGATGATTTCTTCGTGTACCTCGTGGATGATACTCCCACTTCTATTTCAGAAGCGTATGCCTCTCCAGAAGCTGACTACTGGAAGGATGCGGTCCGTAGCGAGATGGATTCCATCATGGCTAACGGGACATGGGAGATCACTGATCGTCCCTATGTTTGCAAACCACTGGGATGTAAGTGGGTGTTCAAAAAGAAGCTTAGGCCCGATGGTACGATTGAAAAGTACAAGGCTAGGCTTGTGGCCAAGGGTATGACCAGCAAGAAGAGGAAGATTTCTTTGATACTTATTCACCTGTGGCTAGACTGACCACCATTCGAGTATTACTCTCGTTGGCGGCCTCACATGGTCTTCTCGTCCATCAGATGGATGTTAAGACGGCTTTTCTAAATGGAGAGCTAAAGGAGGAAATCTACATGCAACAGCCTGATGGCTTTGTGATAGATGGTCAGGAAAGAAAGGTGTGTAGGTTGATAAAATCTTTATATGGCCTGAAACAAGCACCTAAGCAATGGCATGATAAGTTTAATACAACTCTGACATCTGTTGGTTTCGTTGTTAATGAGGCTGACAAATGTGTATACTATCGCCATGGTGGGGGCGAAGGAGTTATACTGTGCTTGTATGTTGATGACATACTGATATTCGGAACAAACCTCAAAGTCATTGAGGAGGTCAAATCGTTTCTATCTCAGAACTTTAAGATGAAAGACCTTGGTGTGGCTGATGTTATCTTGAACATCAAGCTACTGAGAGATAATGAGGGTGGGATCACACTTCTGCAATCCCATTACGTTGAGAAGGTGTTGAGTCGTTTTGGATATTCGGACTGCACACCATCTCAAACACCATATGATCCTAGCGTATTGATTCGAAAGTCCAAAGGCATGGCTAAAGATCAATTGAGATACTCTCAAATCATTGGTTCACTGATGTACCTAGCGAGCGCAACGAGGCCTGACATCGCGTTTGCTGTGAGCAAACTGAGCCGGTTTGTTTCCAAACCGGGTGATGTACATTGGCATGCTGTTGAGAGAGTTATGCGCTATCTGAAAGGTACTATGAACTATGGACTTCACTATACCGGATACCCGTCGGTACTTGAAGGGTATAGTGATGCGAATTGGATCTCTAATGCTGATGAGATGAAGGCCACAACTGGGTATATGTTTACTCTTGGAGGTGGCGCTGTTTCCTGGAAGTCTTGCAAGCAAACGATCTTAACGAGATCGACAATGGAAGCAGAATTAACGGCATTAGACACATCTGGTGTTGAAGCGAGATGGCTTCGAGATCTTTTGATGGACTTGCCATTGGTTGATAAACCGGTTCCGGCTATCCTTATGAACTGTGACAATCAGACTGTCATCACCAAGGTGAAGAGTTCAAAGGACAACATGAAGTCCACCAAACACATAAGAATGAGATTAAAAGCTGTCAGAAAATTAAGAAACTCCGGAGTGATAGCGTTGGACTATGTCCATACGGCTAAGAATCTGGCAGATCCCTTTACAAAAGGGCTATCACGTGTTGTGATAGATAATGCATCGAGGGAGATGGGTATGAGACCCACATGAGTTGCCATGGTGGTAACCCAACCTATGTGATCGGAGATCCCGTGAACTAGGACCTGGGAAAACAAGCCAGTGGTGAACTGAGGAGAGTAACTATACTAACCCACTCCATTGGAGATGCAATACTCTCGATACTGTATGGTAGGATGACTACGGTCTCAATGTGTTCCAAAGCTTATAAAAGCAAGATGCTATCCTACAGAGCGATCTTTGGAGGAACACACCTATATGAGCCCGACTGCTGGTCCAAGTCTATGAGATTGGGGTGATCTCTAGTAAGCTCATGAATAGGCCAGGAGTGTGACTTATATGCTCCACCCGAGGGGTCAGCCTTCGGCAGCCTAGTACTAGTAAGACATGTAGTGAAACTTCTTTACGCCAAACTGACAATTCAAGGCATAGTCCATTGTTCAGTTGTGAAGGAGTGTAGCCACTTGTTCTAGGTGAAGTTCAACCTTAACAGGTCTTTACTGAAACACTGGTATATCGAAACAGCAATTGGAACAGAGGACACAATGGGCCCTCGAGATCTGGTGGGGGATTGCTGAAATCTGAGATGGGCTCTAGGCCCATATTGCAATTTCTGAAAAATCTCTAAGGGCCCATGTGGGTTATATGGCACTAGGTGTGGTGGGAAGTTTAGTCCCACCCCGGAAGTGGAAGGAGAGTTGGAGTGGTTTATAAGGGTTTCTCTTCTACATGCTATTGGAGCTTGAGAAGAGAAGAGGCCCTCGCGCACTCCTCCTCCGCCGCCCGCCTCGCCACGCCACGCCTCGTCACGACGCGCCGCGGGTTGCGGGATTGAGCCGAGCCGAGCTGAAACCGGATAAATTTACCGGTACATACTTCAAGCGTTGGCAGACTAAGACCACGTTATGGCTCACGGCTATGAACGTGTTCTGGGTCACCGGTGTCTCCACGGGAACGATTGCTCCTGAACAGGAGAAGGCGTTCAAGGAGGCTACCGTTGTGTTTCTCGGAGCAGTTCTTAGCGTGATCGGAGATAAACTGGTCGACGCATATTTACATGTGCATGTCGCCAAGGACTTGTGGGAGGCGCTCGAATCTAAATTCGGGGCCGCCGATGCAGGGAGCGAGATGTATATTATAGAGCAGTTCCACGATTACAAGATGGTTGAAAACCGTCCTGTATTGGAGCAGGCTCATGAGATAATATGCATTGTTAAGGAACTTGAGCTTCTCAAGTGCGAGTTACCGGGCAAGTTTGTCGCGGGCTGCATAATCGCTAAGCTCCCTAATTCCTGGAGGAACTTTGCCACCACTCTGAAACATCAGAGGCGTGAATTCTCTGTGGAGGATGTCATTGGCCATCTGAGTGTTGAGCAGAATTCGAGGGCAAAAGACTCGCACGGAAAAGGGGCCGAAGGGACTTCTGTTGCCAACATGGTGAACCAGAAGAACTTCAACTCCCACAAGCCCAAGGGAAAGAACGGTGTCCAACACAATACCGACTTTAAGAAGAAGGGTAGGAAGACCTTCAAGAAGAACAAGAAGGACGAGGGCTGCTTTACTTGTGTGTGCTGACATTTCATTGTTCACTTCTTACCAGGTCACAGGTCACGGGTCCGTATTGATGGGGAATGGCGCGAGTGCTTCTGTTCATGGTGTTGGCACGGTCGATCTGAAGTTTACTTCGGGAAGGATCGTGCAGCTGAAGAACGTGCAGCATGTCCCCGCCATCAAGAAGAACCTCGTTAGTGGCTCCCTTCTATGTAGAGAAGGGTTTAAGTTGGTTTTCGAGTATAATAAATTAGTTGTTACAAAATATGGACTCTTTGTTGGAAAAGGTTATGAGAGCGGAGGGATGTTCCGCCTTTCCCTCGCAGATTTTTGTAATAAAGTCGTGAACCATATTCATTCGAATGTTAATGAATCTGAAGTTTGGCATTCACGTCTTTGTCACATTAGTTTTGGTGTTATGACGCGGCTAGCCAAGTTGGATTTAATCCCGAGTTTCACTTTAGCCAAAGGTTCTAAGTGCCTTTCATGTGTGCAAGCTAAGCAACCTCGCAAGCCTCATAAGGCCGCGGAGGAGAGACACCTGGCACCATTAGAACTCATACATTCTGATCTTTGCGAGATGAATGGTGTGTTGACTAAAGGTGGAAAGAGATACTTCATGACATTGATAGATGATTCCACTAGATATTGCTATGTGTATCTGTTAAATACTAAATATGAGGCTCTACACTACTTTAAAATCTATAAGGCAGAAGTTGAAAATCAACTTGAAAAGAAAATTAAACGAGTCCGGTCAGATCGTGGTGGAGAGTACTTCTCGAGTGAGTTTGATTCCTTCTGTGCGGAACACGGCATTATTCATGAGAGGACGCCTCCCTATTCACCCCAGTCTAACGGGGTTGCCGAGCGGAAAAACCGTACTCTAACTGATTTGGTTAACGCCATGTTAGATACATCGGGTTTATCCAAGGCATGGTGGGGGGAGGCTATATTGACGGCATGCCATGTCCTGAATAAAGTTCCAACAAAGGATAGTGAGATCACTCCCTATGATAAATGGGCAAAGAGAAGGACGACACTCTCGTACTTGCGCACTTGGGGCTGTTTGGCGAAAGTCAACGTGCCGATCCCCAAAAAGCGTAAGCTTGGACATAAGACCGTGGACTGCATTAATTTGGGCTACGGTAAGAACAGCGTTGGCTATAGATTTCTAGTAGTGAAATCTGAGGTACCTGACCAGAAGATCGGTACAATTATGGAGTCTAAGGATGCTACATTCTTTGAGGATATTTTTCCTATGAGAGATATGCAAAGCACTTCTAGACAGGAATCTGAGGAGACTCCTGAACCTGCCATCCCTATGGAATATTATGAACAAACACATGATGAAAATCCCGAGGAGGATGACGAGGAAACCCTTGGTAGGGGCAAGAGACAAAGGACTGCAAAGACCTTTGGTGACGATTTCTTCGTGTACCTCGTGGATGATACTCCCACTTCTATTTCAGAAGCGTATGCCTCTCCAAAAGCTGACTACTGGAAGGATGCGGTCCGTAGCGAGATGGATTCCATCATGGCTAACGGGACATGGGAGATCACTGACCGTCCCTATGGTTGCAAACCACTGGGATGTAAGTGGGTGTTCAAAAAGAAGCTTAGGCCCGATGGTACGATTGAAAAGTACAAGGCTAGGCTTGTGGCCAAGGGCTATGACCAGCAAGAAGAGGAAGATTTCTTTGATACTTATTCACCTGTGGCTAGACTGACCACCATTCGAGTATTACTCTCGTTGGCGGCCTCACATGGTCTTCTCGTCCATCAGATGGATGTTAAGACGACTTTTCTAAATGGAGAGCTAAAGGAGGAAATCTACATGCAACAGCCTGATGGCTTTGTGATAGATGGTCAGGAAAGAAAGGTGTGTAGGTTGATAAAATCTTTATATGGCCTGAAACAAGCACCTAAGCAATGGCATGATAAGTTTAATACAACTCTGACATCTGTTGGTTTCGTTGTTAATGAGGCTGACAAATGTGTATACTATCGCCATGGTGGGGGCGAAGGAGTTATACTGTGCTTGTATGTTGATGACATACTGATATTCGGAACAAACCTCAAAGTCATTGAGGAGGTCAAGTCGTTTCTATCTCAGAACTTTGAGATGAAAGACCTTGGTGTGGCTGATGTTATCTTGAACATCAAGCTACTGAGAGATAATGAGGGTGGGATCACACTTCTGCAATCCCATTACGTTGAGAAGGTGTTGAGTCGTTTTGGATATTCGGACTGCACACCATCTCAAACACCATATGATCCTAGCGTATTGATTCGAAAGTCCAAAGGCATGGCTAAAGATCAATTGAGATACTCTCAAATCATTGGTTCACTGATGTACCTAGCGAGCGCAACGAGGCCTGACATCGCGTTTGCTGTGAGCAAACTGAGCCGGTTTGTTTCCAAACCGGGTGATGTACATTGGCATGCTGTTGAGAGAGTTATGCGCTATCTGAAAGGTACTATGAACTATGGACTTCACTATACCAGATACCCGTCGGTACTTGAAGGGTATAGTGATGCGAATTGGATCTCTGGTGCTGATGAGATGAAGGCCACAACTGGGTATATGTTTACTCTTGGAGGTGGCGCTGTTTCCTGGAAGTCTTGCAAGCAAACGATCTTAACGAGATCGACAATGGAAGCAGAATTAACGGCATTAGACACATCTGGTGTTGAAGCGAGATGGCTTCGAGATCTTTTGATGGACTTGCCATTGGTTGATAAACCGGTTCCGGCTATCCTTATGAACTGTGACAATCAGACTGTCATCACCAAGGTGAAGAGTTCAAAGGACAACATGAAGTCCACCAAACACATAAGAATGAGATTAAAAGCTGTCAGAAAATTAAGAAACTCCGGAGTGATAGCGTTGGACTATGTCCATACGGCTAAGAATCTGGCAGATCCCTTTACAAAAGGGCTATCACGTGTTGTGATAGATAATGCATCGAGGGAGATGGGTATGAGACCCACATGAGTTGCCATGGTGGTAACCCAACCTATGTGATCGGAGATCCCGTGAACTAGGACCTGGGAAAACAAGCCAGTGGTGAACTGAGGAGAGTAACTATACTAACCCACTCCATTGGAGATGCAATACTCTCGATACTGTATGGTAGGATGACTACGGTCTCAATGTGTTCCAAAGCTTATAAAAGCAAGATGCTATCCTACAGAGCGATCTTTGGAGGAACACACCTATATGAGCCCGACTGCTGGTCCAAGTCTATGAGATTGGGGTGATCTCTAGTAAGCTCATGAATAGGCCAGGAGTGTGACTTATATGCTCCACCCGAGGGGTCAGCCTTCGGCAGCCTAGTACTAGTAAGACATGTAGTGAAACTTCTTTACGCCAAACTGACAATTCAAGGCATAGTCCATTGTTCAGTTGTGAAGGAGTGTAGCCACTTGTTCTAGGTGAAGTTCAACCTTAACAGGTCTTTACTGAAACACTGGTATATCGAAACAGCAATTGGAACAGAGGACACAATGGGCCCTCGAGATCTGGTGGGGGATTGCTGAAATCTGAGATGGGCTCTAGGCCCATATTGCAATTTCTGAAAAATCTCTAAGGGCCCATGTGGGTTATATGGCACTAGGTGTGGTGGGAAGTTTAGTCCCACCCCGGAAGTGGAAGGAGAGTTGGAGTGGTTTATAAGGGTTTCTCTTCTACATGCTATTGGAGCTTGAGAAGAGAAGAGGCCCTCGCGCACTCCTCCTCCGCCGCCCGCCTCGCCACGCCATGCCTCGTCACGACGCGCCGCGGGTTGCGGGATTGAGCCGAGCCGAGCTCACACCTACGCGCTTATTTTTGCCAGTCACTAACGGAGAGTTTTCTGACAGCTGGGCCACGATCTGAGACGTCGGATCGTGGACTGTCACGGACTCGGACGTGGGTCGAGCCCACGTCTCTCCACGCGGCTGCGCCTATAAGTATGCGGTGTCTCCTAACCCTAGCCGCCACGAACAGATCACATCTGCTCACGCGCACGCCCACCGTCGTTCCTTTGCTGCTGCTGCCGCCGGTGACTCCATCCCGTCCGCCACGTACACGGTCGACGGGAGAGCAGGTCTCCGAAACCACGCCCTTCTGGTTCCTGTACGGGGTGAGGGGCGAATAGGTTTTTGGGCAGCGATTACGCGACTGCTCGCTTCCGATCGTCTACTTCCTCTACGTTCGCGTCGCCTTCATCATCACCATGTCCACCGACGCCGACCGTGCCGCCGCCGAGAAAGCTGAAGCCGACAAGAAGGTCGCCGAGGACGCCGCTGCTGCCACCAAAGCCGCGGCCTCTGCGTGGCCTACTGGAGGGTATAACTCGTTTATCCCGCTCCTGATTATTTTCATATTAGCAGTACTAGCAGTATGTGTAGATTTGTCTACTGTTTGCTTAGTACGTGCATGTTTAGATCAGAGTCAGTACGTCATCAACTTAGTCAATGCCATGCTAGTGATTTACTCATGGATTAATTTAATCGAGAAATTGCCTATTTACTCAACAATCCAAAAACCTATTATGTGTAGGAATTTCTCGGCAAGTGGCTTTGCCGCTGCACTGAAACCGGATAAGTTTACCGGTACATACTTCAAGCGTTGGCAGACTAAGACCACGTTATGGCTCATGGCTATGAACGTGTTCTGGGTCACCGGTGTCTCCATGGGAACGATTGCTCCTGAACAGGAGAAGGCGTTCAAGGAGGCTACCGTTGTGTTTCTCGGAGCAGTTCTTAGCGTGATCGGAGGTACCTGACCAGAAGATCGGTACAATTATGGAGTCTAAGGATGCTACATTCTTTGAGGATATTTTTCCTATGAGAGATATGCAAAGCACTTCTAGACAGGAATCTGAGGAGACTCCTGAACCTGCCATCCCTATGGAATATTATGAACAAACACATGATGAAAATCCCGAGGAGGATGACGAGGAAACCCTTGGTAGGGGCAAGAGACAAAGGACTGCAAAGACCTTTGGTGATGATTTCTTCGTGTACCTCGTGGATGATACTCCCACTTCTATTTCAGAAGCGTATGCCTCTCCAGAAGCTGACTACTGGAAGGATGCGGTCCGTAGCGAGATGGATTCCATCATGGCTAACGGGACATGGGAGATCACTGACCGTCCCTATGGTTGCAAACCACTGGGATGTAAGTGGGTGTTCAAAAAGAAGCTTAGGCCCGATGGTACGATTGAAAAGTACAAGGCTAGGCTTGTGGCCAAGGGCTATGACCAGCAAGAAGAGGAAGATTTCTTTGATACTTATTCACCTGTGGCTAGACTGACCACCATTCGAGTATTACTCTGGTTGGCGGCCTCACATGGTCTTCTCGTCCATCAGATGGATGTTAAGACGGCTTTTCTAAATGGAGAGCTAAAGGAGGAAATCTACATGCAACAGCCTGATGGCTTTGTGATAGATGGTCAGGAAAGAAAGGTGTGTAGGTTGATAAAATCTTTATATGGCCTGAAACAAGCACCTAAGCAATGGCATGATAAGTTTAATACAACTCTGACATCTGTTGGTTTCGTTGTTAATGAGGCTGACAAATGTGTATACTATCGCCATGGTGGGGGCGAAGGAGTTATATTGTGCTTGTATGTTGATGACATACTGATATTCGGAACAAACCTCAAAGTCATTGTGGAGGTCAAATCGTTTCTATCTCAGAACTTTGAGATGAAAGACCTTGGTGTGGCTGATGTTATCTTGAACATCAAGCTACTGAGAGATAATGAGGGTGGGATCACACTTCTGCAATCCCATTACGTTGAGAAGGTGTTGAGTCGTTTTGGATATTCGGACTGCACACCATCTCAAACACCATATGATCCTAGCGTATTGATTCGAAAGTCCAAAGGCATGGCTAAAGATCAATTGAGATACTCTCAAATCATTGGTTCACTGATGTACCTAGCGAGCGCAACGAGGCCTGACATCGCGTTTGCTGTGAGCAAACTGAGCCGGTTTGTTTCCAAACCGGGTGATGTACATTGGCATGCTGTTGAGAGAGTTATGCGCTATCTGAAAGGTACTATGAACTATGGACTTCACTATACCGGATACCCGTCGGTACTTGAAGGGTATAGTGATGCGAATTGGATCTCTGATGCTGATGAGATGAAGGCCACAACTGGGTATATGTTTACTCTTGGAGGTGGCGTTGTTTCCTGGAAGTCTTGCAAGCAAACGATCTTAACGAGATCGACAATGGAAGCAAAATTAACGGCATTAGACACATCTGGTGTTGAAGCGAGATGGCTTCGAGATCTTTTGATGGACTTGCCATTGGTTGATAAACCGGTTCCGGCTATCCTTATGAACTGTGACAATCAGACTGTCATCACCAAGGTGAAGAGTTCAAAGGACAACATGAAGTCCACCAAACACATAAGAATGAGATTAAAAGCTGTCAGAAAATTAAGAAACTCCGGAGTGATAGCGTTGGACTATGTCCATACGGCTAAGAATCTGGCAGATCCCTTTACAAAAGGGCTATCACGTGTTGTGATAGATAATGCATCGAGGGAGATGGGTATGAGACCCACATGAGTTTCCATGGTGGTAACCCAACCTATGTGATCGGAGATCCCGTGAACTAGGACCTGGGAAAACAAGCCAGTGGTGAACTGAGGAGAGTAACTATACTAACCCACTCCGTTGGAGATGCAATACTCTCGATACTGTATGGTAGGATGACTACGGTCTCAATGTGTTCCAAAGCTTATAAAAGCAAGATGCTATCCTACAGAGCGATCTTTGGAGGAACACACCTATATGAGCCCGACTGCTGGTCACAGTCTATGAGATTGGGGTGATCTCTAGTAAGCTCATGAATAGGCCAGGAGTGTGACTTATATGCTCCACCCGAGGGGTCAGCCTTCGGCAGCCTAGTACTAGTAAGACATGTAGTGAAACTTCTTTACGCCAAACTGACAATTCAAGGCATAGTCCATTGTTCAGTTGTGAAGGAGTGTAGCCACTTGTTCTAGGTGAAGTTCAACCTTAACAGGTCTTTACTGAAACACTGGTATATCGAAACAGCAATTGGAACGGAGGACACAATGGGCCCTCGAGATCTGGTGGGGGATTGCTGAAATCTGAGATGGGCTCTAGGCCCATATTGCAATTTCTGAAAAATCTCTAAGGGCCCATGTGGGTTATATGGCACTAGGTGTGGTGGGAAGTTTAGTCCCACCCCGGAAGTGGAAGGAGAGTTGGAGTGGTTTATAAGGGTTTCTCTTCTACATGCTATTGGAGCTTGAGAAGAGAAGAGGCCCTCGCGCACTCCTCCTCCGCCGCCCGCCTCGCCACGCCACGCCTCGTCACGACGCGCCGCGGGTGGCGTGATTGAGCCGAGCCGAGCTCACACCTACGCGCTTATTTTTGCCAGTCACTAACGGAGAGTTTTCTGACAGCTGGGCCATGATCTGAGACGTCGGATCGTGGGCTGTCACGGACTCGGACGTGGGTCGAGCCCACGTCTCTCCACGCGGCTGCGCCTATAAGTATGCGGTGTCTCCTAACCCTAGCCGCCACGAACAGATCACATCTGCTCACGCGCACGCCCACCATCGTTCCTTTGCTGCTGCTGCCGCCGGTGACTCCATCCCGTCCGCCACGTACACGGTCGACGGGAGAGCAGGTCTTTGAAACCACGCCCTTCTGGTTCCTGTACGGGGTAAGGGGCGAATAGGTTTTTGGGCAGCGATTACGCGACTGCTCGCTTCCGATCGTCTACTTCCTCTACGTCCGCGTCGCCTTCATCATCACCATGTCCACCGACGCCGACCGTGCCGCCGCCGAGAAAGCTGAAGCCGACAAGAAGGTCGCCGAGGACGCCGCTGCTGCCACCAAAGCCGCGGCCTCTGCATGGCCTACTGGAGGGTATAACTCGTTTATCCCGCTCCTGATTATTTTCATATTAGCAGTACTAGCAGTATGTGTAGATTTGTCTACTGTTTGCTTAGTACGTGCATGTTTAGATCAGAGTCAGTACGTCATCAACTTAGTCAATGCCATGCTAGCGATTTACTCATGGATTAATTTAATCGAGAAATTGCCTATTTACTCAACAATCCAAAAACCTATTATGTGTAGGAATTTCTCGGCAAGTGGCTTTGCCGCTGCACTGAAACCGGATAAGTTTACCGGTACATACTTCAAGCGTTGGCAGACTAAGACCACGTTATGGCTCACGGCTATGAACGTGTTCTGGGTCACCGGTGTCTCCACGGGAACGATTGCTCCTGAACAGGAGAAGGCGTTCAAGGAGGCTACCGTTGTGTTTCTCGGAGCAGTTCTTAGCGTGATCGGAGGTACCTGACCAGAAGATCGGTACAATTATGGAGTCTAAGGATGCTACATTCTTTGAGGATATTTTTCCTATGAGAGATATGCAAAGCACTTCTAGACAGGAATCTGAGGAGACTCCTGAACCTGCCATCCCTATGGAATATTATGAACAAACACATGATGAAAATCCCGAGGAGGATGACGAGGAAACCCTTGGTAGGGGCAAGAGACAAAGGACTGCAAAGACCTTTGGTGATGATTTCTTCGTGTACCTCGTGGATGATACTCCCACTTCTATTTCAGAAGCGTATGCCTCTCCAGAAGCTGACTACTGGAAGGATGCGGTTCGTAGCGAGATGGATTCCATCATGGCTAACGGGACATGGGAGATCACTGACCGTCCCTATGGTTGCAAACCACTGGGATGTAAGTGGGTGTTCAAAAAGAAGCTTAGGCCCGATGGTACGATTGAAAAGTACAAGGCTAGGCTTGTGGCCAAGGGCTATGACCAGCAAGAAGAGGAAGATTTCTTTGATACTTATTCACCTGTGGCTAGACTGACCACCATTCGAGTATTACTCTCGTTGGCGGCCTCACATGGTCTTCTCGTCCATCAGATGGATGTTAAGACGGCTTTTCTAAATGGAGAGCTAAAGGAGGAAATCTACATGCAACAGCCTGATGGCTTTGTGATAGATGGTCAGGAAAGAAAGGTGTGTAGGTTGATAAAATCTTTATATGGCCTGAAACAAGCACCTAAGCAATGGCATGATAAGTTTAATACAACTCTGACATCTGTTGGTTTCGTTGTTAATGAGGCTGACAAATGTGTATACTATCGCCATGGTGGGGGCGAAGGAGTTATACTGTGCATGTATGTTGATGACATACTGATATTCGGAACAAACCTCAAAGTCATTGAGGAGGTCAAATCGTTTCTATCTCAGAACTTTGAGATGAAAGACCTTGGTGTGGCTGATGTTATCTTGAACATCAAGCTACTGAGAGATAATGAGGGTGGGATCACACTTCTGCAATCCCATTACGTTGAGAAGGTGTTGAGTCGTTTTGGATATTCGGACTGCACACCATCTCAAACACCATATGATCCTAGCGTATTGATTCGAAAGTCCAAAGGCATGGCTAAAGATCAATTGAGATACTCTCAAATCATTGGTTCACTGATGTACCTAGCGAGCGCAACGAGGCCTGACATCGCGTTTGCTGTGAGCAAACTGAGCCGGTTTGTTTCCAAACCGGGTGATGTACATTGGCATGTTGTTGAGAGAGTTATGCGCTATCTGAAAGGTACTATGAACTATGGACTTCACTATACCGGATACCCGTCGGTACTTGAAGGGTATAGTGATGCGAATTGGATCTCTGATGCTGATGAGATGAAGGCCACAACTGGGTATATGTTTACTCTTGGAGGTGGCGCTATTTCCTGGAAGTCTTGCAAGCAAACGATCTTAACGAGATCGACAATGGAAGCAGAATTAACGGCATTAGACACATCTGGTGTTGAAGCGAGATGGCTTCGAGATCTTTTGATGGACTTGCCATTGGTTGATAAACCGGTTCCGGCTATCCTTATGAACTGTGACAATCAGACTGTCATCACCAAGGTGAAGAGTTCAAAGGACAACATGAAGTCCACCAAACACATAAGAATGAGATTAAAAGCTGTCAGAAAATTAAGAAACTCCGGAGTGATAGCGTTGGACTATGTCCATACGGCTAAGAATCTGGCAGATCCCTTTACAAAAGGGCTATCACGTGTTGTGATAGATAATGCATCGAGGGAGATGGGTATGAGACCCACATGAGTTGCCATGGTGGTAACCCAACCTATGTGATCGGAGATCCCGTGAACTAGGACCTGGGAAAACAAGCCAGTGGTGAACTGAGGAGAGTAACTATACTAACCCACTCCATTGGAGATGCAATACTCTCGATACTGTATGGTAGGATGACTACGGTCTCAATGTGTTCCAAAGCTTATAAAAGCAAGATGCTATCCTACAGAGCGATCTTTGGAGGAACACACCTATATGAGCCCGACTGCTGGTCCAAGTCTATGAGATTGGGGTGATCTCTAGTAAGCTCATGAATAGGCCAGGAGTGTGACTTATATGCTCCACCCGAGGGGTCAGCCTTCGGCAGCCTAGTACTAGTAAGACATGTAGTGAAACTTCTTTACGCCAAACTGACAATTCAAGGCATAGTCCATTGTTCAGTTGTGAAGGAGTGTAGCCACTTGTTCTAGGTGAAGTTCAACCTTAACAGGTCTTTACTGAAACACTGGTATATCGAAACAGCAATTGGAACAGAGGACACAATGGGCCCTCGAGATCTGGTGGGGGATTGCTGAAATCTGAGATGGGCTCTAGGCCCATATTGCAATTTCTGAAAAATCTCTAAGGGCCCATGTGGGTTATATGGCACTAGGTGTGGTGGGAAGTTTAGTCCCACCCCGGAAGTGGAAGGAGAGTTGGAGTGGTTTATAAGGGTTTCTCTTCTACATGCTATTGGAGCTTGAGAAGAGAAGAGGCCCTCGCGCACTCCTCCTCCGCCGCCCGCCTCGCCACGCCACGCCTCGTCACGACGCGCCGCGGGTTGCGGGATTGAGCCGAGCCGAGCCGAGCTCACACCTACGCGCTTATTTTTGCCAGTCACTAACGGAGAGTTTTCTGACAGCTGGGCCACGATCTGAGACGTCGGATCGTGGGCTGTCACGGACTCGGACGTGGGTCGAGCCCATGTCTCTCCACGCGGCTGCGCCTATAAGTATGCGGTGTCTCCTAACCCTAGCCGCCATGAACAGATCACATCTGCTCACGCGCACGCCCACCGTCGTTCCTTTGCTGCTGCTGCCGCCGGTGACTCCATCCCGTCCGCCACGTACACGGTCGACGGGAGAGCAGGTCTCCGAAACCATGCCCTTCTGGTTCCTGTACGGGGTGAGGGGCGAATAGGTTTTTGGGCAGCGATTACGCGACTGCTCGCTTCCGATCGTCTACTTTCTCCACGTCCGCGTCGGCTTCGTCATCACCATGTCCACCGACGCCGACCGTGCCGCCGCCGAGAAAGCTGAAGCCGACAAGAAGGTCGCTGAGGACGCCGCTGCTGCCACCAAAGCCGCGGCCTCTGCGTGGCCTACTGGAGGGTATAACTCGTTTATCCCGCTCCTGATTATTTTCATATTAGCAGTACTAGCAGTATGTGTAGATTTGTCTACTGTTTGCTTAGTACGTGCATGTTTAGATCAGAGTCAGTACGTCATCAACTTAGTCAATGCCATGCTAGTGATTTACTCATGGATTAATTTAATCGAGAAATTGCCTATTTACTCAACAATCCAAAAACCTATTATGTGTAGGAATTTCTCGGCAAGTGGCTTTGCCGTTGCACTGAAACCGGATAAGTTTACCGGTACATACTTCAAGCGTTGGCAGACTAAGACCACGTTATGGCTCACGGCTATGAACGTGTTCTGGGTCACCGGTGTCTCCACGGGAACGATTGCTCCTGAACAGGAGAAGGCGTTCAAGGAGGCTACCGTTGTGTTTCTCGGAGCAGTTCTTAGCGTGATCGGAGATAAACTGGTCGACGCATATTTACATGTGCATGTCGCCAAGGACTTGTGGGAGGCGCTCGAATCTAAATTCGGGGCCGCCGATGCAGGGAGCGAGATGTATATTATAGAGCAGTTCCACGATTACAAGATGGTTGAAAACCGTCCTGTATTGGAGCAGGCTCATGAGATAATATGCATTGTTAAGGAACTTGAGCTTCTCAAGTGCGAGTTACCAGGCAAGTTTGTCGCGGGCTGCATAATCGCTAAGCTCCCTAATTCCTGGAGGAACTTTGCCACCACTCTGAAACATCAGAGGCGTGAATTCTCTGTGGAGGATGTCATTGGCCATCTGAGTGTTGAGCAGAATTCGAGGGCAAAAGACTCGCACGGGAAAGGGGCCGAAGGGACTTCTGTTGCCAACATGGTGAACCAGAAGAACTTCAAACCCCACAAGCCCAAGGGAAAGAACGGTGTCCAACACAATACCGACTTTAAGAAGAAGGATAAGAAGACCTTCAAGAAGAACAAGAAGGACGAGGGCTGCTTTACTTGTGGTTCAGTTGAACATTGGGCCAACAAGTGCCCAAACAAGTACAAGAAGTCAGGACAGGACTCCAAGTCTGTCAACATGATTGTGGGCAACAATGAGAATGGTGCATCTGGGTACGGTAATTTATTTACTGTTTTTTCAGTGTTTCAACCCAACGATT
Organism: Triticum aestivum; assembly: GCF_018294505.1. NCBI lineage: Eukaryota > Viridiplantae > Streptophyta > Magnoliopsida > Poales > Poaceae > Triticum > Triticum aestivum. The sequence goes on from NC_057794.1 coordinate 17,501,669, forward strand.
GGTGGGTGGACACAGGTGCAGGTGTTCATGTCTGTGCTGACATTTCATTGTTCACTTCTTACCAGGTCACAGGTCACGGGTCCATATTGATGGGGAATGGCGCAAGTGCTTCTGTTCATGGTGTTGGCACGGTCGATCTGAAGTTTACTTCGGGAAGGATCGTGCAGCTGAAGAACGTGCAGCATGTCCCCGCCATCAAGAAGAACCTCGTTAGTGGCTCCCTTCTATGTAGAGAAGGGTTTAAGTTGGTTTTTGAGTCTAATAAATTAGTTGTTACAAAATATGGACTCTTTGTTGGAAAAGGTTATGAGAGCGGAGGGATGTTCCGCCTTTCCCTCGCAGATTTTTGTAATAAAGTCGTGAACCATATTCATTCGAATGTTAATGAATCTGAAGTTTGGCATTCACGTCTTCGTCACATTAGTTTTGGTGTTATGACGCGGCTAGCCAAGTTGGATTTAATCCCGAGTTTCACTTTAGCCAAAGGTTCTAAGTGCCTTTCATGTGTGCAAGCTAAGCAACCTCGCAAGCCTCATAAGGCCGCGGAGGAGAGACACCTGGCACCATTAGAACTCATACATTCTGATCTTTGCGAGATGAATGGTGTGTTGACTAAAGGTGGGAAGAGATACTTCATGACATTGATAGATGATTCCACTAGATATTGCTATGTGTATCTGTTAAATACTAAAGATGAGGCTCTACACTACTTTAAAATCTATAAGGCAGAAGTTGAAAATCAACTTGAAAAGAAAATTAAACGAGTCCGGTCAGATCATGGTGGAGAGTACTTCTCGAGTGAGTTTGATTCCTTCTGTGCGGAACACGGCATTATTCATGAGAGGACGCCTCCCTATTCACCCCAGTCTAACGGGGTTGCCGAGCGGAAAAACCGTACTCTAACTGATTTGGTTAACGCCATGTTAGATACATCGGGTTTATCCAAGGCATGGTGGGGGGAGGCTATATTGACGGCATGTCATGTCCTGAATAAAGTTCCGACAAAGGATAGTGAGATCACTCCCTATGAGAAATGGGCAAAGAGAAGGACGACACTCTCGTACTTGCGCACTTGGGGCTGTTTGGCGAAAGTCAACGTGCCGATCCCCAAAAAGCGTAAGCTTGGACATAAGACCGTGGACTGCATTAATTTGGGCTACGCTAAGAACAGCGTTGGCTATAGATTTCTAGTAGTGAAATCTTAGGTACCTGACCAGAAGATCGGTACAATTATGGAGTCTAAGGATGCTACATTCTTTGAGGATATTTTTCCTATGAGAGATATGCAAAGCACTTCTAGACAGGAATCTGAGGAGACTCCTGAACCTGCCATCCTTATGGAATATTATGAACAAACACATGATGAAAATCCCGAGGAGGATGACGAGGAAACCCTTGGTAGGGGCAAGAGACAAAGGACTGCAAAGACCTTTGGTGATGATTTCTTCGTGTACCTCGTGGATGATACTCCCACTTCTATTTCAGAAGCGTATGCCTCTCCAGAAGCTGACTACTGGAAGGATGCGGTCCGTAGCGAGATGGATTCCATCATGGCTAACGGGACATGGGAGATCACTGACCGTCCCTATGGTTGCAAACCACTGGGATGTAAGTGGGTGTTCAAAAAGAAGCTTAGGCCCGATGGTACGATTGAAAAGTACAAGGCTAGGCTTGTGGCCAAGGGCTATGACCAGCAAGAAGAGGAAGATTTCTTTGATACTTATTCACCTGTGGCTAGACTGACCACCATTCAAGTATTACTCTCGTTGGCGGCCTCACATGGTCTTCTCGTCCATCAGATGGATGTTAAGACGGCTTTTCTAAATGGAGAGCTAAAGGAGGAAATCTACATGCAACAGCCTGATGGCTTTGTGATAGATGGTCAGGAAAGAAAGGTGTGTAGGTTGATAAAATCTTTATATGGCCTGAAACAAGCACCTAAGCAATGGCATGATAAGTTTAATACAACTCTGACATCTGTTGGTTTCGTTGTTAATGAGGCTGACAAATGTGTATACTATCGCCATGGTGGGGGCGAAGGAGTTATACTGTGCTTGTATGTTGATGACATACTGATATTCGGAACAAACCTCAAAGTCATTGAGGAGGTCAAATCGTTTCTATCTCAGAACTTTGAGATGAAAGACCTTGGTGTGGCTGATGTTATCTTGAACATCAAGCTACTGAGAGATAATGAGGGTGGGATCACACTTCTGCAATCCCATTACGTTGAGAAGGTGTTGAGTCGCTTTGGATATTCGGACTGCACACCATCTCAAACACCATATGATCCTAGCGTATTGATTCGAAAGTCCAAAGGCATGGCTAAAGATCAATTGAGATACTCTCAAATCATTGGTTCACTGATGTACCTAGCGAGCGCAACGAGGCCTGACATCGCGTTTGCTGTGAGCAAACTGAGCCGGTTTGTTTCCAAACCGGGTGATGTACATTGGCATGCTGTTGAGAGAGTTATGCGCTATCTGAAAGGTACTATGAACTATGGACTTCACTATACCGGATACCCGTTGGTACTTGAAGGGTATAGTGATGCGAATTGGATCTCTGATGCTGATGAGATGAAGGCCACAACTGGGTATATGTTTACTCTTGGAGGTGGCGCTGTTTCCTGGAAGTCTTGCAAGCAAACGATCTTAACGAGATCGACACTGGAAGCAGAATTAACGGCATTAGACACATCTGGTGTTGAAGCGAGATGGCTTCGAGATCTTTTGATGGACTTGCCATTGGTTGATAAACCGGTTCCGGCTATCCTTATGAACTGTGACAATCAGACTGTCATCACCAAGGTGAAGAATTCAAAGGACAACATGAAGTCCACCAAACACATAAGAATGAGATTAAAAGCTGTCAGAAAATTAAGAAACTCCAGAGTGATAGCGTTGGACTATGTCCATACGGCTAAGAATCTGGCAGATCCCTTTACAAAAGGGCTATCACGTGTTGTGATAGATAATGCATCGAGGGAGATGGGTATGAGACCCACATGAGTTGCCATGGTGGTAACCCAACCTATGTGATCGGAGATCCCGTGAACTAGGACCTGGGAAAACAAGCCAGTGGTGAACTGAGGAGAGTAACTATACTAACCCACTCCATTGGAGATGCAATACTCTCGATACTGTATGGTAGGATGACTACGGTCTCAATGTGTTCCAAAGCTTATAAAAGCAAGATGCTATCCTACAGAGCGATCTTTGGAGGAACACACCTATATGAGCCCGACTGCTGGTCACAGTCTATGAGATTGGGGTGATCTCTAGTAAGCTCATGAATAGGCCAGGAGTGTGACTTATATGCTCCACCCGAGGGGTCAGCCTTCGGCAGCCTAGTACTAGTAAGACATGTAGTGAAACTTCTTTATGCCAAACTGACAATTCAAGGCATAGTCCATTGTTCAGTTGTGAAGGAGTGTAGCCACTTGTTCTAGGTGAAGTTCAACCTTAACAGGTCTTTACTGAAACACTGGTATATCGAAACAGCAATTGGAACAGAGGACACAATGGGCCCTCGAGATCTGGTGGGGGATTGCTGAAATCTGAGATGGGCTCTAGGCCCATATTGCAATTTCTGAAAAATCTCTAAGGGCCCATGTGGGTTATATGGCACTAGGTGTGGTGGGAAGTTTAGTCCCACCCCGGAAGTGGAAGGAGAGTTGGAGTGGTTTATAAGGGTTTCTCTTCTACATGCTATTGGAGCTTGAGAAGAGAAGAGGCCCTCGCGCACTCCTCCTCCGCCGCCCGCCTCGCCACGCCACGCCTCGTCACGACGCGCCGCGGGTTGCGGGATTGAGCCGAGCCGAGCTGAAACCGGATAAATTTACCGGTACATACTTCAAGCGTTGGCAGACTAAGACCACGTTATGGCTCACGGCTATGAACGTGTTCTGGGTCACCGGTGTCTCCACGGGAACGATTGCTCCTGAACAGGAGAAGGCGTTCAAGGAGGCTACCGTTGTGTTTCTCGGAGCAGTTCTTAGCGTGATCGGAGATAAACTGGTCGACGCATATTTACATGTGCATGTCGCCAAGGACTTGTGGGAGGCGCTCGAATCTAAATTCGGGGCCGCCGATGCAGGGAGCGAGATGTATATTATAGAGCAGTTCCACGATTACAAGATGGTTGAAAACCGTCCTGTATTGGAGCAGGCTCATGAGATAATATGCATTGTTAAGGAACTTGAGCTTCTCAAGTGCGAGTTACCGGGCAAGTTTGTCGCGGGCTGCATAATCGCTAAGCTCCCTAATTCCTGGAGGAACTTTGCCACCACTCTGAAACATCAGAGGCGTGAATTCTCTGTGGAGGATGTCATTGGCCATCTGAGTGTTGAGCAGAATTCGAGGGCAAAAGACTCGCACGGAAAAGGGGCCGAAGGGACTTCTGTTGCCAACATGGTGAACCAGAAGAACTTCAACTCCCACAAGCCCAAGGGAAAGAACGGTGTCCAACACAATACCGACTTTAAGAAGAAGGGTAGGAAGACCTTCAAGAAGAACAAGAAGGACGAGGGCTGCTTTACTTGTGTGTGCTGACATTTCATTGTTCACTTCTTACCAGGTCACAGGTCACGGGTCCGTATTGATGGGGAATGGCGCGAGTGCTTCTGTTCATGGTGTTGGCACGGTCGATCTGAAGTTTACTTCGGGAAGGATCGTGCAGCTGAAGAACGTGCAGCATGTCCCCGCCATCAAGAAGAACCTCGTTAGTGGCTCCCTTCTATGTAGAGAAGGGTTTAAGTTGGTTTTCGAGTATAATAAATTAGTTGTTACAAAATATGGACTCTTTGTTGGAAAAGGTTATGAGAGCGGAGGGATGTTCCGCCTTTCCCTCGCAGATTTTTGTAATAAAGTCGTGAACCATATTCATTCGAATGTTAATGAATCTGAAGTTTGGCATTCACGTCTTTGTCACATTAGTTTTGGTGTTATGACGCGGCTAGCCAAGTTGGATTTAATCCCGAGTTTCACTTTAGCCAAAGGTTCTAAGTGCCTTTCATGTGTGCAAGCTAAGCAACCTCGCAAGCCTCATAAGGCCGCGGAGGAGAGACACCTGGCACCATTAGAACTCATACATTCTGATCTTTGCGAGATGAATGGTGTGTTGACTAAAGGTGGAAAGAGATACTTCATGACATTGATAGATGATTCCACTAGATATTGCTATGTGTATCTGTTAAATACTAAAGATGAGGCTCTACACTACTTTAAAATCTATAAGGCAGAAGTTGAAAATCAACTTGAAAAGAAAATTAAATGAGTCCGGTCAGATCGTGGTGGAGAGTACTTCTCGAGTGAGTTTGATTCCTTCTGTGCGGAACACGGCATTATTCATGAGAGGACGCCTCCCTATTCACCCCAGTCAAACGGGGTTGCCGAGCGGAAAAACCGTACTCTAACTGATTTGGTTAACGCCATGTTAGATACATCGGGTTTATCCAAGGCATGGTGGGGGAGGCTATATTGACGGCATGTCATGTCCTGAATAAAGTTCCGACAAAGGATAGTGAGATCACTCCCTATGAGAAATGGGCAAAGAGAAGGACGACACTCTCGTACTTGCGCACTTGGGGCTGTTTGGCGAAAGTCAACGTGCCGATCCCCAAAAAGCGTAAGCTTGGACATAAGACCGTGGACTGCATTAATTTGGGCTACGCTAAGAACAGCGTTGGCTATAGATTTCTAGTAGTGAAATCTGAGGTACCTGACCAGAAGATCGGTACAATTATGGAGTCTAAGGATGCTACATTCTTTGAGGATATTTTTCCTATGAGAGATATGCAAAGCACTTCTAGACAGGAATCTGAGGAGACTCCTGAACCTGCCATCCCTATGGAATATTATGAACAAACACATGATGAAAATCCCGAGGAGGATGATGAGGAAACCCTTGGTAGGGGCAAGAGACAAAGGACTGCAAAGACCTTCTGTGATGATTTCTTCGTGTACCTCGTGGATGATACTCCCACTTCTATTTCAGAAGCGTATGCCTCTCCAGAAGCTGACTACTGGAAGGATGCGGTCCGTAGCGAGATGGATTCCATCATGGCTAACAGGACATGGGAGATCACTGACCGTCCCTATGGTTGCAAACCACTGGGATGTAAGTGGGTGTTCAAAAAGAAGCTTAGGCCCGATGGTACGATTGAAAAGTACAAGGCTAGGCTTGTGGCCAAGGGCTATGACCAGCAAGAAGAGGAAGATTTCTTTGATACTTATTCACCTGTGGCTAGACTGACCACCATTCGAGTATTACTCTCGTTGGCGGCCTCACATGGTCTTCTCGTTCATCAGATGGATGTTAAGACGGCTTTTCTAAATGGAGAGCTAAAGGAGGAAATCTACATGCAACAGCCTGATGGCTTTGTGATAGATGGTCAGGAAAGAAAGGTGTGTAGGTTGATAAAATCTTTATATGGCCTGAAACAAGCACCTAAGCAATGGCATGATAAGTTTAATACAACTCTGACATCTGTTGGTTTCGTTGTTAATGAGGCTGACAAATGTGTATACTATCGCCATGGTGGGGGCGAAGGAGTTATACTGTGCTTGTATGTTGATGACATACTGATATTCGGAACAAACCTCAAAGTCATTGAGGAGGTCAAATCGTTTCTATCTCAGAACTTTGAGATGAAAGACCTTGGTGTGGCTGATGTTATCTTGAACATCAAGCTACTGAGAGATAATGAGGGTGGGATCACACTTCTGCAATCCCATTACGTTGAGAAGGTGTTGAGTCATTTTGGATATTCGGACTGCACACCATCTCAAACACCATATGATCCTAGCGTATTGATTCGAAAGTCCAAAGGCATGGCTAAAGATCAATTGAGATACTCTCAAATCATTGGTTCACTGATGTACCTAGCGAGCGCAACGAGGCCTGACATCGCGTTTGCTGTGAGCAAACTGAGCCGGTTTGTTTCCAAACCGGGTGATGTACATTGGCATGCTGTTGAGAGAGTTATGCGCTATCTGAAAGGTACTATGAACTATGGACTTCACTATACCGGATACCCGTCGGTACTTGAAGGGTATAGTGATGCGAATTGGATCTCTGATGCTGATGAGATGAAGGCCACAACTGGGTATATGTTTACTCTTGGAGGTGGCGCTGTTTCCTGGAAGTCTTGCAAGCAAACGATCTTAACGAGATCGACAATGGAAGCAGAATTAATGGCATTAGACACATCTGGTGTTGAAGCGAGATGGCTTCGAGATCTTTTGATGGACTTGCCATTGGTTGATAAACCGGTTCCGGCTATCCTTATGAACTGTGACAATCAGACTGTCATCACCAAGGTGAAGAGTTCAAAGGACAACATGAAGTCCACCAAACACATAAGAATGAGATTAAAAGCTGTTAGAAAATTAAGAAACTCCGGAGTGATAGCGTTGGACTATGTCCATACGGCTAAGAATCTGGCAGATCCCTTTACAAAAGGGCTATCACGTGTTGTGATAGATAATGCATCGAGGGAGATGGGTATGAGACCCACATGAGTTGCCATGGTGGTAACCCAACCTATGTGATCGGAGATCCCGTGAACTAGGACCTGGGAAAACAAGCCAGTGGTGAACTGAGGAGAGTAACTATACTAACCCACTCCATTGGAGATGCAATACTCTCGATACTGTATGGTAGGATGACTACGGTCTCAATGTGTTCCAAAGCTTATAAAAGCAAGATGCTATCCTACAGAGCGATCTTTGGAGGAACACACCTATATGAGCCCGACTGCTGGTCACAGTCTATGAGATTGGGGTGATCTCTAGTAAGCTCATGAATAGGCCAGGAGTGTGACTTATATGCTCCACCCGAGGGGTCAGCCTTCGGCAGCCTAGTACTAGTAAGACATGTAGTGAAACTTCTTTACGCCAAACTGAAAATTCAAGGCATAGTCCATTGTTCAGTTGTGAAGGAGTGTAGCCACTTGTTCTAGGTGAAGTTCAACCTTAACAGGTCTTTACTGAAACACTGGTATATCGAAACAGCAATTGGAACAGAGGACACAATGGGCCCTCGAGATCTGGTGGGGGATTGCTGAAATCTGAGATGGGCTCTAGGCCCATATTGCAATTTCTGAAAAATCTCTAAGGGCCCATGTGGGTTATATGGCACTAGGTGTGGTGGGAAGTTTAGTCCCACCCCGGAAGTGGAAGGAGAGTTGGAGTGGTTTATAAGGGTTTCTCTTCTACATGCTATTGGAGCTTGAGAAGAGAAGAGGCCCTCGCGCACTCCTCCTCTGCCGCCCGCCTCGCCACGCCACGCCTCGTCACGACGCTCCGCGGGTTGCGGGATTGAGCCGAGCCGAGCTCACACCTACGCGCTTATTTTTGCCAGTCACTAACGGAGAGTTTTCTGACAGCTGGGCCATGATCTGAGACGTCGGATCGTGGGCTGTCACGGACTCGGACGTGGGTCGAGCCCACGTCTCTCCACGCGGCTGCGCCTATAAGTATGCGGTGTCTCCTAACCCTAGCCGCCACGAACAGATCACATCTGCTCACGCGCACGCCCACCATCGTTCCTTTGCTGCTGCTGCCGCCGGTGACTCCATCCCGTCCGCCACGTACACGGTCGACGGGAGAGCAGGTCTCCGAAACCACGCCCTTCTGGTTCCTGTACGGGGTAAGGGGCGAATAGGTTTTTGGGCAGCGATTACGCGACTGCTCGCTTCCAATCGTCTACTTCCTCTACGTCCGCGTCGCCTTCATCATCACCATGTCCACCGACGCCGACCGTGCCGCCGCCGAGAAAGCTGAAGCCGACAAGAAGGTCGCCGAGGACGCCGCTGCTGCCACCAAAGCCGCGGCCTCTACGTGGCCTACTGGAGGGTATAACTCGTTTATCCCGCTCCTGATTATTTTCATATTAGCAGTACTAGCAGTATGTGTAGATTTGTCTACTGTTTGCTTAGTACGTGCATGTTTAGATCAGAGTCAGTACGTCATCAACTTAGTCAACGCCATGCTAGCGATTTACTCATGGATTAATTTAATCGAGAAATTGCCTATTTACTCAACAATCCAAAAACCTATTATGTGTAGGAATTTCTCGGCAAGTGGCTTTGCCGCTGCACTGAAACCGGATAAGTTTACCGGTACATACTTCAAGCGTTGGCAGACTAAGACCATGTTATGGCTCACGGCTATGAACGTGTTCTGGGTCACCGGTGTCTCCACGGGAACGATTGCTCCTGAACAGGAGAAGGCGTTCAAGGAGGCTACCGTTGTGTTTCTCGGAGCAGTTCTTAGCGTGATCGGAGATAAACTGGTCGACGCATATTTACATGTGCATGTCGCCAAGGACTTGTGGGAGGCGCTCGAATCTAAATTCGGGGCCGCCGATGCAGGGAGCGAGATGTATATTATAGAGCAGTTCCACGATTACAAGATGGTTGAAAACCGTCCTGTATTGGAGCAGGCTCATGAGATAATATGCATTGTTAAGGAACTTGAGCTTCTCAAGTGCGAGTTACCGGGCAAGTTTGTCGCGGGCTGCATAATCGCTAAGCTCCCTAATTCCTGGAGGAACTTTGCCACCACTCTGAAACATCAGAGGCATGAATTCTCTGTGGAGGATGTCATTGGCCATCTGAGTGTTGAGCAGAATTCGAGGGCAAAAGACTCGCACGGAAAAGGGGCCGAAGGGACTTCTGTTGCCAACATGGTGAACCAGAAGAACTTCAACTCCCACAAGCCCAAGGGAAAGAACGGTGTCCAACACAATACCGACTTTAAGAAGAAGGGTAAGAAGACCTTCAAGAAGAACAAGAAGGACGAGGGCTGCTTTACTTGTGGTTCGGTTGAACATTGGGCCAACAAGTGCCCAAACAAGTACAAGAAGTCAGGACAGGACTCCAAGTCTGTCAACATGATTGTGGGCAACAATGAGAATGGTGCATCTGGGTACGGTAATTTATTTACTGTTTTTTCAGTGTTTCAACCCAACGATTGGTGGGTGGACACAGGTGCAGGTGTTCATGTGTGTGCTGACATTTCATTGTTCACTTCTTACCAGGTCACAGGTCACGGGTCCGTATTGATGGGGAATGGCGCGAGTGCTTCTGTTCATGGTGTTGGCACGGTCGATCTGAAGTTTACTTCGGGAAGGATCGTGCAGCTGAAGAACGTGCAGCATGTCCCCGCCATCAAGAAGAACCTCGTTAGTGGCTCCCTTCTATGTAGAGAAGGGTTTCAGTTGGTTTTCGAGTCTAATAAATTAGTTGTTACAAAATATGGACTCTTTGTTGGAAAAGGTTATGAGAGCGAAGGGATGTTCCGCCTTTCCCTAGCAGATTTTTGTAATAAAGTCGTGAACCATATTCATTCGAATGTTAATGAATCTGAAGTTTGGCATTCACATCTTTGTCACATTAGTTTTGGTGTTATGACACGGCTAGCCAAGTTGGATTTAATCCCGAGTTTCACTTTAGCCAAAGGTTCTAAGTGCCTTTCATGTGTGCAAGCTAAGCAACCTCGCAAGCCTCATAAGGCCGCGGAGGAGAGACACCTGGCACCATTAGAACTCATACATTCTGATCTTTGCGAGATGAATGGTGTGTTGACTAAAGGTGGAAAGAGATACTTCATGACATTGATAGATGATTCCACTAGATATTGCTATGTGTATCTGTTAAATACTAAAGATGAGGCTCTACACTACTTTAAAATCTATAAGGCAGAAGTTGAAAATCAACTTGAAAAGAAAATTAAACGAGTCCGGTCAGATCGTGGTGGAGAGTACTTCTCGAGTGAGTTTGATTCCTTCTGTGCGGAACACGGCATTATTCATGAGAGGACGCCTCCCTATTCACCCCAGTCTAACGGGGTTGCCGAGCGGAAAAACCGTACTCTAACTGATTTGGTTAACGCCATGTTAGATACATCGGGTTTATCCAAGGCATGGTGGGGGGAGGCTATATTGACGGCATGTCATGTCCTGAATAAAGTTCCGACAAAGGATAGTGAGATCACTCCCTATGAGAAATGGGCAAAGAGAAGGACGACACTCTCGTACTTGCGCACTTGGGGCTGTTTGGCGAAAGTCAACGTGCCAATCCCCAAAAAGCGTAAGCTTGGACATAAGACCGTGGAATGCATTAATTTGGGCTACGCTAAGAACAGCGTTGGCTATAGATTTCTAGTAGTGAAATCTGAGGTACCTGACCAGAAGATCGGTACAATTATGGAGTCTAAGGATGCTACATTCTTTGAGGCTATTTTTCCTATGAGAGATATGCAAAGCACTTCTAGACAGGAATCTGAGGAGACTCCTGAACCTGCCATCCCTATGGAATATTATGAACAAACACATGATGAAAATCCCGAGGAGGATGACGAGGAAACCCTTGGTAGGGGCAAGAGACAAAGGACTGCAAAGACCTTTGGTGATGATTTCTTCGTGTACCTCGTGGATGATACTCCCACTTCTATTTCAGAAGCGTATGCCTCTCCAGAAGCTGACTACTGGAAGGATGCGGTCCGTAGCGAGATGGATTCCATCATGGCTAACGGGACATGGGAGATCACTGACCGTCCCTATGGTTGCAAACCACTGGGATGTAAGTGGGTGTTCAAAAAGAAGCTTAGGCCCGATGGTACGATTGAAAAGTACAAGGCTAGGCTTGTGGCCAAGGGCTATGACCAGCAAGAAGAGGAAGATTTCTTTGATACTTATTCACCTGTGGCTAGACTGACCACCATTCGAGTATTAC
>NC_057794.1:17514044-17562314 GCF_018294505.1 Triticum aestivum
GATTTACTCATGGATTAATTTAATCGAGAAATTGCCTATTTACTCAACAATCCAAAAACCTATTATGTGTAGGAATTTCTCGGCAAGTGGCTTTGCCGCTGCACTGAAACCGGATAAGTTTACCGGTACATACTTCAAGCGTTGGCAGACTAAGACCATGTTATGGCTCACGGCTATGAACGTGTTCTGGGTCACCGGTGTCTCCACGGGAACGATTGCTCCTGAACAGGAGAAGGCGTTCAAGGAGGCTACCGTTGTGTTTCTCGGAGCAGTTCTTAGCGTGATCGGAGATAAACTGGTCGACGCATATTTACATGTGCATGTCGCCAAGGACTTGTGGGAGGCGCTCGAATCTAAATTCGGGGCCGCCGATGCAGGGAGCGAGATGTATATTATAGAGCAGTTCCACGATTACAAGATGGTTGAAAACCGTCCTGTATTGGAGCAGGCTCATGAGATAATATGCATTGTTAAGGAACTTGAGCTTCTCAAGTGCGAGTTACCGGGCAAGTTTGTCGTGGGCTGCATAATCACTAAGCTCCCTAATTCCTGGAGGAACTTTGCCACCACTCTGAAACATCAGAGGCGTGAATTCTCTGTGGAGGATGTCATTGGCCATCTGAGTGTTGAGCAGAATTCGAGGGCAAAAGACTCGCACGGGAAAGGGGCCGAAGGGACTTCTGTTGCCAACATGGTGAACCAGAAGAACTTCAACTCCCACAATCCCAAGGGAAAGAATGGTGTCCAACACAATACCGACTTTAAGAAGAAGGGTAAGAAGACCTTCAAGAAGAAAAAGAAGGACGAGGGCTGCTTTACTTGTGGTTCAGTTGAACATTGGGCCAACAAGTGCCCAAACAAGTACAAGAAGTCAGGACAGGACTCCAAGTCTGTCAACATGATTGTGGGCAACAATGAGAATGGTGCATCTGGGTACGGTAATTTATTTACTGTTTTTTCAGTGTTTCAACCCAACGATTGGTGGGTGGACACAGGTGCAGGTGTTCATGTGTGTGCTGACATTTCATTGTTCACTTCTTACCAGGTCACAGGTCACGGGTCCGTATTGACGGGGAATGGCGCAAGTGCTTCTGTTCATGGTGTTGGCACGGTCGATCTGAAGTTTACTTCGGGAAGGATCGTGCAGCTGAAGAACGTGCAGCATGTCCCCGCCATCAAGAAGAACCTCGTTAGTGGCTCCCTTCTATGTAGAGAAGGGTTTAAGTTGGCTTTTGAGTCTAATAAATTAGTTGTTACAAAATATGGACTCTTTGTTGGAAAAGTTTATGAGAGCGGAGGGATGTTCCGCCTTTCCCTCGCAGATTTTTGTAATAAAGTCGTGAACCATATTCATTCGAATGTTAATGAATCTGAAGTTTGGCATTCACGTCTTTGTCACATTAGTTTTGGTGTTATGACGCGGCTAGCCAAGTTGGATTTAATCCCGAGTTTCACTTTAGCCAAAGGTTCTAAGTGCCTTTCATGTGTGCAAGCTAAGCAACCTCGCAAGCCTCATAAGGCCGCGGAGGAGAGACACCTGGCACCATTAGAACTCATACATTCTGATCTTTGCGAGATGAATGGTGTGTTGACTAAAGGTGGAAAGAGATACTTCATGACATTGATAGATGATTCCACTAGATATTGCTATGTGTATCTGTTAAATACTAAAGATGAGGCTCTACACTACTTTAAAATCTATAAGGCAGAAGTTGAAAATCAACTTGAAAAGAAAATTAAACGAGTCCGGTCAGATCGTGGTGGAGAGTACTTCTCGAGTGAGTTTGATTCCTTCTTTGCGGAACACGGCATTATTCATGAGAGGACGCCTCCCTATTCACCCCAGTCAAACGGGGTTGCCGAGCGGAAAAACCATACTCTAACTGATTTGGTTAACGCCATGTTAGATACATCGGGTTTATCCAAGGCATGGTGGGGGGAGGCTATATTGACGGCATGTCATGTCCTGAATAAAGTTCCGACAAAGGATAGTGAGATCACTCCCTATGAGAAATGGGCAAAGAGAAGGACGACACTCTCGTACTTGCGCACTTGGGGCTGTTTGGCGAAAGTCAACGTGCCGATCCCCAAAAAGCGTAAGCTTGGACATAAGACCGTGGACTGCATTAATTTGGGCTACGCTAAGAACAGCGTTGGCTATAGATTTCTAGTAGTGAAATCTGAGGTACCTGACCAGAAGATCGGTACAATTATGGAGTCTAAGGATGCTACATTCTTTGAGGATATTTTTCCTATGAGAGATATGCAAAGCACTTCTAGACAGGAATCTGAGGAGACTCCTGAACCTGCCATCCCTATGGAATATTATGAACAAACACATGATGAAAATCCCGAGGAGGATGACGAGGAAACCCTTGGTAGGGGCAAGAGACAAAGGACTGCAAAGACCTTTGGTGATGATTTTTTCGTGTACCTCGTGGATGATACTCCCACTTCTATTTCAGAAGCGTATGCCTCTCCAGAAGCTGACTACTGGAAGGATGCGGTCCGTAGCGAGATGGATTCCATCATGGCTAACGGGACATGGGAGATCACTGACCGTCCCTATGGTTGCAAACCACTGGGATGTAAGTGGGTGTTCAAAAAGAAGCTTAGGCCCGATGGTACGATTGAAAAGTACAAGGCTAGGCTTGTGGCCAAGGGCTATGACCAGCAAGAAGAGGAAGATTTCTTTGATACTTATTCACCTGTGGCTAGACTGACCACCATTCGAGTATTACTCTCGTTGGCGGCCTCACATGGTCTTCTCGTTCATCAGATGGATGTTAAGACGGCTTTTCTAAATGGAGAGCTAAAGGAGGAAATCTACATGCAACAGCCTGATGGCTTTGTGATAGATGGTCAGGAAAGAAAGGTGTGTAGGTTGATAAAATCTTTATATGGCCTGAAACAAGCACCTAAGCAATGGCATGATAAGTTTAATACAACTCTGACATCTGTTGGTTTCGTTGTTAATGAGGCTGACAAATGTGTATACTATCGCCATGGTGGGGGCGAAGGAGTTATACTGTGCTTGTATGTTGATGACATACTGATATTCGGAACAAACCTCAAAGTCATTGAGGAGGTCAAATCGTTTCTATCTCAGAACTTTGAGATGAAAGACCTTGGTGTGGCTGATGTTATCTTGAACATCAAGCTACTGAGAGATAATGAGGGTGGGATCACACTTCTGCAATCCCATTACGTTGAGAAGGTGTTGAGTCGTTTTGGATATTCGGACTGCACACCATCTCAAACACCATATGATCCTAGCGTATTGATTCGAAAGTCCAAAGGCATTGCTAAAGATCAATTGAGATACTCTCAAATCATTGGTTCACTGATGTACCTAGCAAGCGCAACGAGGCCTGACATCGCGTTTGCTATGAGCAAACTGAGCCGGTTTGTTTCCAAACCGGGTGATGTACATTGGCATGCTGTTGAGAGAGTTATGCGCTATCTGAAAGGTACTATGAACTATGGACTTCACTATACCGGATACCCGTCGGTACTTGAAGGGTATAGTGATGCGAATTGGATCTCTGATGCTGATGAGATGAAGGCCACAACTGGGTATATGTTTACTCTTGGAGGTGGCGCTGTTTCCTGGAAGTCTTGCAAGCAAACGATCTTAACGAGATCGACAATGGAAGCAGAATTAACGGCATTAGACACATCTGGTGTTGAAGCGAGATGGCTTCGAGATCTTTTGATGGACTTGCCATTGGTTGATAAACCGGTTCCGGCTATCCTAATGAACTGTGACAATCAGACTGTCATCACCAAGGTGAAGAGTTCAAAGGACAACATGAAGTCCACCAAACACATAAGAATGAGATTAAAAGTTGTCAGAAAATTAAGAAACTCCGGAGTGATAGCGCTGGACTATGTCCATACAGCTAAGAATCTGGCAGATCCCTTTACAAAAGGGCTATCACGTGTTGTGATAGATAATGCATCGAGGGAGATGGGTATGAGACCCACATGAGTTGCCATGGTGGTAACCCAACCTATATGATCGGAGATCCCGTGAACTAGGACCTGGGAAAACAAGCCAGTGGTGAACTGAGGAGAGTAACTATACTAACCCACTCCGTTGGAGATGCAATACTCTCGATACTGTATGGTAGGATGACTACGGTCTCAATGTGTTCCAAAGCTTATAAAAGCAAGATGCTATCCTACAGAGCGATCTTTGGAGGAACACACCTATATGAGCCCGACTGCTGGTCACAGTCTATGAGATTGGGGTGATCTCTAGTAAGCTCATGAATAGGCCAGGAGTGTGACTTATATGCTCCTCCCGAGGGGTCAGCCTTCGGCAGCCTAGTACTAGTAAGACATGTAGTGAAACTTCTTTACGCCAAACTGACAATTCAAGGCATAGTCCATTGTTCAGTTGTGAAGGAGTGTAGCCACTTGTTCTAGGTGAAGTTCAACCTTAACAGGTCTTTACTGAAACACTGGTATATCGAAACAGCAATTCGAACAGAGGACACAATGGGCCCTCGAGATCTGGTGGGGGATTGCTGAAATCTGAGATGGGCTCTAGGCCCATATTGCAATTTCTGAAAAATCTCTAAGGGCCCATGTGGGTTATATGGCACTAGGTGTGGTGGGAAGTTTAGTCCCACCCCGGAAGTGGAAGGAGAGTTGGAGTGGTTTATAAGGGTTTCTCTTCTACATGCTATTGGAGCTTGAGAAGAGAAGAGGCCCTCGTGCACTCCTCCTCCGCCGCCCGCCTCGCCACGCCACGCCTCGCCTCGTCACGACGCGCCGCGGGTTGCGGGATTGAGCCGAGCCGAGCTCACACCTACGCGCTTATTTTTGCCAGTCACTAACGGAGAGTTTTCTGACAGCTGGGCCACGATCTGAGACGTCGGATCGTGTGCTGTCACGGACTCGGACGTGGGTCGAGCCCACGTCTCTCCACGCGGCTGCGCCTATAAGTATGCGGTGTCTCCTAACCCTAGCCGCCACGAACAGATCACATCTGCTCACGCGCACGCCCACCGTCGTCCCTTTGCTGCTGCTGCCGCCGGTGACTCCATCCCGTCCGCCACGTACACGGTCGACGGGAGAGCAGGTCTCCGAAACCACGCCCTTCTGGTTCCTGTACGGGGTGAGGGGCGAATAGGTTTTTGGGCAGCGATTACGCGACTGCTCGCTTCCGATCGTCTACTTCCTCTACGTCCGCGTCGCCTTCGTCATCACCATGTCCACCGACGCCGACCGTGCCGCCGCCGAGAAAGCTGAAGCCGACAAGAAGGTCGCCGAGGACGCCGCTGCTGCCACCAAAGCCGCGGCCTCTGCGTGGCCTACTGGAGGGTATAACTCGTTTATCCCGCTCCTGATTATTTTCATATTAGCAGTACTAGCAGTATGTGTAGATTTGTCTACTGTTTGCTTAGTACGTGCATGTTTAGATCAGAGTCAGTACGTCATCAACTTAGTCAATGCCATGCTAGTGATTTACTCATGGATTAATTTAATCGAGAAATTGCCTATTTACTCAACAATCCAAAAACCTATTATGTGTAGGAATTTCTCGGCATGTGGCTTTGCCGCTGCACTGAAACCGGATAAGTTTACCGGTACATACTTCAAGCGTTGGCAGACTAAGACCACGTTATGGCTCACGGCTATGAACGTGTTCTGGGTCACCGGTGTCTCCACGGGAACGATTGCTCCTGAACAGGAGAAGGCGTTCAAGGAGGCTACCGTTGTGTTTCTCGGAGCAGTTCTTAGCGTGATCGGAGGTACCTGACCAGAAGATCGGTACAATTATGGAGTCTAAGGATGCTACATTCTTTGAGGATATTTTTCCTATGAGAGGTATGCAAAGCACTTCTAGACAGGAATCTGAGGAGACTCCTGAACCTGCCATCCCTATGGAATATTATGAACAAACACATGATGAAAATCCCGAGGAGGATGACGAGGAAACCCTTGGTAGGGGCAAGAGACAAAGGACTGCAAAGACCTTTGGTGATGATTTCTTCGTGTACCTCGTGGATGATACTCCCACTTCTATTTCAGAAGCGTATGCCTCTCCAGAAGCTGACTACTGGAAGGATGCGGTCCGTAGCGAGATGGATTCCATCATGGCTAACGGGACATGGGAGATCACTGACCGTCCCTATGGTTGCAAACCACTGGGATGTAAGTGGGTGTTCAAAAAGAAGCTTAGGCCCGATGGTACGATTGAAAAGTACAAGGCTAGGCTTGTGGCCAAGGGCTATGACCAGCAAGAAGAGGAAGATTTCTTTGATACTTATTCACCTGTGGCTAGACTGACCACCATTCGAGTATTACTCTCGTTGGCGGCCTCACATGGTCTTCTCGTCCATCAGATGGATGTTAAGACGGCTTTTCTAAATGGAGAGCTAAAGGAGGAAATCTACATGCAACAGCCTGATGGCTTTGTGATAGATGGTCAGGAAAGAAAGGTGTGTAGGTTGATAAAATCTTTATATGGCCTGAAACAAGCACCTAAGAAATGGCATGATAAGTTTAATACAACTCTGACATCTGTTGGTTTCGTTGTTAATGAGGCTGACAAATGTGTATACTATCGCCATGGTGGGGGCGAAGGAGTTATACTGTGCTTGTATGTTGATGACATACTGATATTCGGAACAAACCTCAAAGTCATTGAGGAGGTCAAATCGTTTCTATCTCAGAACTTTGAGATGAAAGACCTTGGTGTGGCTGATGATATCTTGAACATCAAGCTACTGAGAGATAATGAGGGTGGGATCACACTTCTGCAATCCCATTACGTTGAGAAGGTGTTGAGTCGCTTTGGATATTCGGACTGCACACCATCTCAAACACCATATGATCCTAGCGTATTGATTCGAAAGTCCAAAGGCATGGCTAAAGATCAATTGAGATACTCTCAAATCATTGGTTCACTGATGTACCTAGCGAGCGCAACGAGGCCTGACATCGCGTTTGCTGTGAGCAAACTGAGCCGGTTTGTTTCCAAACCGGGTGATGTACATTGGCATGCTGTTGAGAGAGTTATGCGCTATCTGAAAGGTACTATGAACTATGGACTTCACTATACCGGATACCCGTCGGAACTTGAAGGGTATAGTGATGCGAATTGGATCTCTGATGCTGATGAGATGAAGGCCACAACTGGGTATATGTTTACTCTTGGAGGTGGCGCTGTTTCCTGGAAGTCTTGCAAGCAAACGATCTTAACGAGATCGACAATGGAAGCAGAATTAACGGCATTAGACACATCTGGTGTTGAAGCGAGATGGCTTCGAGATCTTTTGATGGACTTGCCATTGGTTGATAAACCGGTTCCGGCTATCCTTATGAACTGTGACAATCAGACTGTCATCACCAAGGTGAAGAGTTCAAAGGACAACATGAAGTCCACCAAACACATAAGAATGAGATTAAAAGCTGTCAGAAAATTAAGAAACTCCGGAGTGATAGCATTGGACTATGTCCATACGGCTAAGAATCTGGCAGATCCCTTTACAAAAGGGCTATCACGTGTTGTGATAGATAATGCATCGAGGGAGATGGGTATGAGACCCACATGAGTTGCCATGGTGGTAACCCAACCTATATGATCGGAGATCCCGTGAATTAGGACCTGGGAAAACAAGCCAGTGGTGAACTGAGGAGAGTAACTATACTAACCCACTCCGTTGGAGATGCAATACTCTCGATACTGTATGGTAGGATGACTACGGTCTCAATGTGTTCCAAAGCTTATAAAAGCAAGATGCTATCCTACAGAGCGATCTTTGGAGGAACACACCTATATGAGCCCGACTGCTGGTCACAGTCTATGAGATTGGGGTGATCTCTAGTAAGCTCATGAATAGGCCAGGAGTGTGACTTATATGCTCCACCCGAGGGGTCAGCCTTCGGCAGCCTAGTACTAGTAAGACATGTAGTGAAACTTCTTTACGCCAAACTGACAATTCAAGGCATAGTCCATTGTTCAGTTGTGAAGGAGTGTAGCCACTTGTTCTAGGTGAAGTTCAACCTTAACAGGTCTTTACTGAAACACTGGTATATCGAAACAGCAATTGGAACAGAGGACACAATGGGCCCTCGAGATCTGGTGGGGGATTTCTAAAATCTGAGATGGGCTCTAGGCCCATATTGCAATTTCTGAAAAATCTCTAAGGGCCCATGTGGGTTATATGGCACTAGGTGTGGTGGGAAGTTTAGTCCCACCCCGGAAGTGGAAGGAGAGTTGGAGTGGTTTATAAGGGTTTCTCTTCTACATGCTATTGGAGCTTGAGAAGAGAAGAGGCCCTCGCGCACTCCTCCTCCGTCGCCCGCCTCGCCACGCCACGCCTCGTCACAACGCGCCGCGGGTTGCGGGATTGAGCTGAGCCGAGCTCACACCTACGCGCTTATTTTTGCCAGTCACTAACGGAGAGTTTTCTGACAGCTGGGCCACGATCTGAGACGTCGGATCGTGGGCTGTCACGGACTCGGACGTGGGTCGAGCCCACGTCTCTCCACGCGGCTGCGCCTATAAGTATGCGGTGTCTCCTAACCCTAGCCGCCACGAACAGATCACATCTCCTCACGCGCACGCCCACCGTCGTTCCTTTGCTGCTGCTGCCGCCGGTGACTCCATCCCGTCCGCCACGTACACGGTCGACGGGAGAGCAGGTCTCCGAAACCACGCCCTTCTGGTTCCTGTACGGGGTGAGGGGCGAATAGGTTTTTGGGCAGCGATTACGCGACTGCTCGCTTCCGATCGTCTACTTCCTCTACGTCCGCGTCGCCTTCGTCATCACCATGTCCACCGACGCCGACCGTGCCGCCGCCGAGAAAGCTGAAGCCGACAAGAAGGTCGCCGAGGACGCCGCTGCTGCCACCAAAGCCGCGGCCTCTGCGTGGCCTACTGGAGGGTATAACTCGTTTATCCCGCTCCTGATTATTTTCATATTAGCAGTACTAGCAGTATGTGTAGATTTGTCTACTGTTTGCTTAGTACGTGCATGTTTAGATCAGAGTCAGTACGTCATCAACTTAGTCAATGCCATGCTAGTGATTTACTCATGGATTAATTTAATCGAGAAATTGCCTATTTACTCAACAATCCAAAAACCTATTATGTGTAGGAATTTCTCGGCATGTGGCTTTGCCGCTGCACTGAAACCGGATAAGTTTACCGGTACATACTTCAAGCGTTGGCAGACTAAGACCACGTTATGGCTCACGGCTATGAACGTGTTCTGGGTCACCGGTGTCTCCACGGGAACGATTGCTCCTGAACAGGAGAAGGCGTTCAAGGAGGCTACCGTTGTGTTTCTCGGAGCAGTTCTTAGCGTGATCGGAGGTACCTGACCAGAAGATCGGTACAATTATGGAGTCTAAGGATGCTACATTCTTTGAGGATATTTTTCCTATGAGAGGTATGCAAAGCACTTCTAGACAGGAATCTGAGGAGACTCCTGAACCTGCCATCCCTATGGAATATTATGAACAAACACATGATGAAAATCCCGAGGAGGATGACGAGGAAACCCTTGGTAGGGGCAAGAGACAAAGGACTGCAAAGACCTTTGGTGATGATTTCTTCGTGTACCTCGTGGATGATACTCCCACTTCTATTTCAGAAGCGTATGCCTCTCCAGAAGCTGACTACTGGAAGGATGCGGTCCGTAGCGAGATGGATTCCATCATGGCTAACGGGACATGGGAGATCACTGACCGTCCCTATGGTTGCAAACCACTGGGATGTAAGTGGGTGTTCAAAAAGAAGCTTAGGCCCGATGGTACGATTGAAAAGTACAAGGCTAGGCTTGTGGCCAAGGGCTATGACCAGCAAGAAGAGGAAGATTTCTTTGATACTTATTCACCTGTGGCTAGACTGACCACCATTCGAGTATTACTCTCGTTGGCGGCCTCACATGGTCTTCTCGTTCATCAGATGGATGTTAAGACGGCTTTTCTAAATGGAGAGCTAAAGGAGGAAATCTACATGCAACAGCCTGATGGCTTTGTGATAGATGGTCAGGAAAGAAAGGTGTGTAGGTTGATAAAATCTTTATATGGCCTGAAACAAGCACCTAAGCAATGGCATGATAAGTTTAATACAACTCTGACATCTGTTGGTTTCGTTGTTAATGAGGCTGACAAATGTGTATACTATCGCCATGGTGGGGGCGAAGGAGTTATACTGTGCTTGTATGTTGATGACATACTGATATTCGGAACAAACCTCAAAGTCATTGAGGAGGTCAAATCGTTTCTATCTCAGAACTTTAAGATGAAAGACCTTGGTGTGGCTGATGTTATCTTGAACATCAAGCTACTGAGAGATAATGAGGGTGGGATCACACTTCTGCAATCCCATTACGTTGAGAAGGTGTTGAGTCGTTTTGGATATTCGGACTGCACACCATCTCAAACACCATATGATCCTAGCGTATTGATTCGAAAGTCCAAAGGCATGGCTAAAGATCAATTGAGATACTCTCAAATCATTGGTTCACTGATGTACCTAGCGAGTGCAACGAGGCCTGACATCGCGTTTGCTGTGAGCAAACTGAGCCGGTTTGTTTCCAAACCGGGTGATGTACATTGGCATGCTGTTGAGAGAGTTATGCGCTATCTGAAAGGTACTATGAACTATGGACTTCACTATACCGGATACCCGTTGGTACTTGAAGGGTATAGTGATGCGAATTGGATCTCTGATGCTGATGAGATGAAGGCCACAACTGGGTATATGTTTACTCTTGGAGGTGGCGCTGTTTCCTGGAAGTCTTGCAAGCAAACGATCTTAACGAGATCGACAATGGAAGCAGAATTAACGGCATTAGACACATCTGGTGTTGAAGCGAGATGGCTTCGAGATCTTTTGATGGACTTGCCATTGGTTGATAAACCGGTTCCGGCTATCCTTATGAACTGTGACAATCAGACTGTCATCACCAAGGTGAAGAGTTCAAAGGACAACATGAAGTCCACCAAACACATAAGAATGAGATTAAAAGCTGTCAGAAAATTAAGAAACTCCGGAGTGATAGCGTTGGACTATGTCCATACGGCTAAGAATCTGGCAGATCCCTTTACAAAAGGGCTATCACGTGTTGTGATAGATAATGCATCGAGGGAGATGGGTATGAGACCCACATGAGTTGCCATGGTGGTAACCCAACCTATGTGATCGGAGATCCCGTGAACTAGGACCTGGGAAAACAAGCCAGTGGTGAACTGAGGAGAGTAACTATACTAACCCACTCCGTTGGAGATGCAATACTCTCGATACTGTATGGTAGGATGACTACGGTCTCAATGTGTTCCAAAGCTTATAAAAGCAAGATGCTATCCTACAGAGCGATGTTTGGAGGAACACACCTATATGAGCCCGACTGCTGGCCACAGTCTATGAGATTGGGGTGATCTCTAGTAAGCTCATGAATAGGCCAGGAGTGTGACTTATATGCTCCACCCGAGGGGTCAGCCTTCGGCAGCCTAGTACTAGTAAGACATGTAGTGAAACTTCTTTACGCCAAACTGACAATTCAAGGCATAGTCCATTGTTCAGTTGTGAAGGAGTGTAGCCACTTGTTCTAGGTGAAGTGCAACCTTAACAGGTCTTTACTGAAACACTGGTATTTGGAAACAGCAATTGGAACAGAGGACACAATGGCCCCTCGAGATCTGGTGGGGGATTGCTGAAATCTGAGATGGGCTCTAGGCCCATATTGCAATTTCTGAAAAATCTCTAAGGGCCCTTGAGGGTTATATGGTACTAGGTGTGGTGGGAAGTTTAGTCCCACCCCGGAAGTGGAAGGAGAGTTGGAGTGGTTTATAAGGGTTTCTCTTCTACATGCTATTAGAGCTTGAGAAGAGAAGAGGCCCTCGCGCACTCCTCCTCCGCCGCCCGCCTCGCCATGCCACGCCTTGTCACGACGCGCCGCGGGTTGCGGGATTGAGTCGAGCCGAGCTCACACCTACGCGCTTATTTTTGCCAGTCACTAACGGAGAGTTTTCTGACAGCTGGGCCACGATCTGAGACATCGGATCGTGGGCTGTCACGGACTCGGACGTGGGTCGAGCCCACGTCTCTCCACGCGGCTGCGCCTATAAGTATGCGGTGTCTCCTAACCCTAGCCGCCACGAACAGATCACATCTGCTCACGCGCATGCCCACCAACGTTCCTTTGCTGCTGCTGCCGCCGGTGACTCCATCCCGTCCGCCACGTACACGGTCGACGGGAGAGCAGGTCTCCGAAACCACGCCCTTCTGGTTCCTGTACGGGGTAAGGGGCGAATAGGTTTTTGGGCAGCGATTACGCGACTGCTCGCTTCCGATCGTCTACTTCCTCTATGTCCGCGTCGCCTTCATCATCACCATGTCCACCGACGCCGACCGTGCCGCCGCCGAGAAAGCTGAAGCCGACAAGAAGGTCGCCGAGGACGCCGCTGCTGCCACCAAAGCCGCGGCCTCTGCGTGGCCTACTAGAGGGTATAACTCGTTTATCCCGCTCCTGACTATTTTCATATTAGCAGTACTAGCAGTATGTGTAGATTTGTCTACTGTTTGCTTAGTACGTGCATGTTTAGATAAGAGTCAGTACGTCATCAACTTAGTCAATGCCATGCTAGCGATTTACTCATGGATTAATTTAATCGAGAAATTGCCTATTTACTCAACAATCCAAAAACCTATTATGTGTAGGAATTTCTCGGCAAGTGGCTTTGCCGCTGCACTGAAACCGGATAAGTTTACCGGTACATACTTCAAGCGTTGGCAGACTAAGACCACGTTATGGTTCACGGCTATGAACGTGTTCTGGGTCACCGGTGTCTCCACGGGAACGATTGCTCCTGAACAGGAGAAGGCGTTCAAGGAGGCTACCGTTGTGTTTCTCGGAGCAGTTCTTAGCGTGATCGGAGATAAACTGGTCGACGCATATTTACATGTGCATGTCGCCAAGGACTTGTGGGAGGCGCTCGAATCTAAATTCGGGGCCGCCGATGCAGGGAGCGAGATGTATATTATAGAGCAGTTCCACGATTACAAGATGGTTGAAAACCGTCCTGTATTGGAGCAGGCTCATGAGATAATATGCATTGTTAAGGAACTTGAGCTTCTCAAGTGCGAGTTACCAGGCAAGTTTGTCGCGGGCTGCATAATCGCTAAGCTCCCTAATTCCTGGAGGAACTTTGCCACCACTCTGAAACATCAGAGGCGTGAATTCTCTGTGGAGGATGTCATTGGCCATCTGAGTGTTGAGCAGAATTCGAGGGCAAAAGACTCGCACGGGAAAGGGGCCGAAGGGACTTCTGTTGCCAACATGGTGAACCAGAAGAACTTCAACTCCCACAAGCCCAAGGGAAAGAATGGTGTCCAACACAATACCGACTTTAAGAAGAAGGGTAAGAAGACCTTCAAGAAGAACAAGAAGGACGAGGGCTGCTTTACTTGTGGTTCAGTTGAACATTGGGCCAACAAGTGCCCAAACAAGTACAAGAAGTCAGGACAGGACTCCAAGTCTGTCAACATGATTGTGGGCAACAATGAGAATGGTGCATCTGGGTACGGTAATTTATTTACTGTTTTTTCAGTGTTTCAACCCAACGATTGGTGGGTGGACACAGGTGCAGGTGTTCATGTGTGTGCTGACATTTCATTGTTCACTTCTTACCAGGTCACAGGTCACGGGTCCGTATTGATGGGGAATGGCGCAAGTGCTTCTGTTCATGGTGTTGGCACGGTCGATCTGAAGTTTACTTCGGGAAGGATCGTGCAGCTGCAGAACGTGCAGCATGTCCCCGCCATCAAGAAGAACCTCGTTAGTGGCTCCCTTCTATGTAGAGAAGGGTTTAAGTTGGTTTTTGAGTCTAATAAATTAGTTGTTACAAAATATGTTTGTTGGAAAAGTTTATGAGAGCGGAGGGATGTTCCGCCTTTCCCTCGCAGATTTTTGTAATAAAGTCATGAACCATATTCATTCGAATGTTAATGAATCTGAAGTTTGGCATTCACGTCTTTGTCACATTAGTTTTGGTGTTATGACGCGGCTAGCCAAGTTGGATTTAATCCCGAGTTTCACTTTAGCCAAAGGTTCTAAGTGCCTTTCATGTGTGCAAGCTAAGCAACCTCGCAAGCCTCATAAGGCCGCGGAGGAGAGACACCTGGCACCATTAGAACTCATACATTCTGATCTTTGCGAGATGAATGGTGTGTTGACTAAAGGTGGAAAGAGATACTTCATGACATTGATAGATGATTCCACTAGATATTGCTATGTGTATCTGTTAAATACTAAAGATGAGGCTCTACACTACTTTAAAATCTATAAGGCAGAAGTTGAAAATCAACATGAAAAGAAAATTAAACGAGTCCGGTCAGATCGTGGTGGAGAGTACTTCTCGAGTGAGTTTGATTCCTTCTGTGCGGAACACGGCATTATTCATGAGAGGACGCCTCCCTATTCACCCCAGTCTAACGGGGTTGCCGAGCGGAAAAACCGTACTCTAACTGATTTGGTTAACGCCATGTTAGATACATCGGGTTTATCCAAGGCATGGTGGGGGGAGGCTATATTGACGGCATGTCATGTCCTGAATAAAGTTCAGACAAAGGATAGTGAGATCACTCCCTATGAGAAATGGGCAAAGAGAAGGACGACACTCTCGTACTTGCGCACTTGGGGCTGTTTGGCGAAAGTCAACGTGCCGATCCCCAAAAAGCGTAAGCTTGGACATAAGATCGTGGACTGCATTAATTTGGGCTACGCTAAGAACAGTGTTGGCTATAGATTTCTAGTACTGAAATCTGAGGTACCTGACCAGAAGATCGGTACAATTATGGAGTCTAAGGATGCTACATTCTTTGAGGATATTTTTCCTATGAGAGATATGCAAAGCACTTCTAGACAGGAATGTGAGGAGACTCCTGAACCTGCCATCCCTATGGAATATTATGAACAAACACATGATGAAAATCTCGAGGAGGATGACGAGGAAACCCTTGGTAGGGGCAAGAGACAAAGGACTGCAAAGACCTTTGGTGATGATTTCTTCGTGTACCTCGTGGATGATACTCCCACTTCTATTTCAGAAGCGTATGCCTCTCCAGAAGCTGACTACTGGAAGGATGCGGTCCGTAGCGAGATGGATTCCATCATGGCTAACGGGACATGGGAGATCATTGACCGTCCCTATGGTTGCAAACCACTGGGATGTAAGTGGGTGTTCAAAAAGAAGCTTAGGCCCGATGGTACGATTGAAAAGTACAAGACTAGGCTTGTGGCCAGGGGCTATGACCAGCAAGAAGAGGAAGATTTCTTTGATACTTATTCACCTGTGGCTAGACTGACCACCATTCGAGTATTACTCTCGTTGGCGGCCTCACATGGTCTTCTCGTCCATCAGATGGATGTTAAGACGGCTTTTCTAAATGGAGAGCTAATGGAGGAAATCTACATGCAACAGCCTGATGGCTTTGTGATAGATGGTCAGGAAAGAAAGGTGTGTAGGTTGATAAAATCTTTATATGGCCTGAAACAAGCACCTAAGCAATGGCATGATAAGTTTAATACAACTCTGACATCTGTTGGTTTCGTTGTTAATGAGGCTGACAAATGTGTATACTATCGCCATGGTGGGGGCGAAGGAGTTATACTGTGCTTGTATGTTGATGACATACTGATATTCGGAACAAACCTCAAAGTCATTGAGGAGGTCAAATCGTTTCTATCTCAGAACTTTGAGATGAAAGACCTTGGTGTGGCTGATGATATCTTGAACTGTTGGGTTTCGTAGTAATTTCAAAAAAATTTCCTACGCACACGCAAGATCATGTGATGCATAGCAACGAGGGGAGAGTGTTGTCTACGTACCCAACACAGACCGACTACGGAAGCGATGACACGACGTAGAGGAAGTAGTCATACGTCTTCACGATCCAACCGATCAAGCACCGAAACTACGGCACCTCCGAGTTCGAGCACACGTTCAGCTCGATGACGATCCCCGGACTCCGATCTAGCAAAGTGTCGGGGAAGAGTTCCGTCAGCACAACGGCGTGGTGACGATCTTGATGAACTACAGCAGCAGGGCTTCGCCTAAACTCCGCTACAGTATTATCGAGGAATATGGTGGCAGGGGGCACCGCACACGGCTAAGGAATCGATCACGTGGATCAACTTGTGTCAACTTGTGTGTTTAGAGGTGCCCCTGCCTCAGTATATAAAGGAGCCAAGGGGGGGAGGAGGCGCCGGCCAGGAGGAGGTGGCGCAGGAGGAGTCCTACTCCTACCGGGAGTAGGACTCCCCTCCAATCCTATTCCAACTAGGAATCCCCAAAGGGGGAAAGAGGAGAAGGGTGGCCGGCCACCTCTCCTAGTCCTAATAGGACTAGGGGAAGGGGGGGAGGCGCGCAGCCCTGGTGGGCAGCCCTTTCACCTTTCCACTAAGGCCCATGAAGGCCCATATGGTTCCCGGGGGGTTCCGGTAACCTTCCCGGTAACCCGGTAAAATCCTGATTTCACCCGGAACACTTCCGATGTCCAAACATAGGCTTCCAATATATCAATCTTTACGTCTCGACCATTTCGAGACTCCTCGTCATGTCCGTGATCACATCCGGGACTCCGAACAACCTTCGGTACATCAAAATGCATAAACTCATAATGTAACTGTCATCGTAACCTTAAGCGTGCGGACCCTACGGGTTCGAGAACAATGTAGACATGACCGAGACACGTCTCCGGTCAATAACCAATAGCGGGACCTGGATGCCCATATTGGCTCCTACATATTCTACGAAGATCTTTATCGGTCAGACCGCATAACAACATACGTTGTTCCCTTTGTCATCGGTATGTTACTTGCCCGAGATTCGATCGTCGGTATCCAATACCTAGTTCAATCTCGTTACCGGCAAGTCTCTTTACTCGTTCCGTAATACATCATCTCACAACTAACATATTAGTCGTAATGCTTGCAAGGCTTATGTGATGTGTATTACCGAGAGGGCCCAGAGATACCTCTCCAACAATCGGAGTGACAAATCCTAATCTCGAAATACGCCAACCCAACATCGAGCATTGGAGACACCTGTAGTACTCCTTTATAATCACCCAGTTACGTTGTGACGTTTGGTAGTACCCAAAGTGTTCCTCCGGTAAACGGGAGTTGCATAATCTCATAGTCATAGGAACATGTATAAGTCATGAAGAAAGCAATAGCAACATACTAAACGATCGGGTGCTAAGCTAATGGAATGGGTCATGTCAATCAGATCATTCAACTAATGATGTGACCTCGTTAATCAAATAACAACTCATTGTTCATGGTCAGGAAACATAACCATCTTTGATTAACGAGCTAGTCAAGTAGAGGCATACTAGTGACACTTTATTTGTCTATGTATTCACACATGTATTATGTTTCCGGTTAATACAATTCTAGCATGAATAATAAACATTTATCATGATTATAAGGAAATAAATAATAACTTTATTATTGCCTCTAGGGCATATTTCCTTCAGTCTCCCACTTGCACTAGAGTCAATAATCTAGTTCACATCGCCATGTGATTTAACAGCAATAGTTCACATCACCATGTGATTGACACCCATAGTTCACATCGATATGTGATCAACACCCAAAGGGTTTTACTAGATTGAGTCATCTAGTTCACATCGCTATGTGATTAACACCCAAGGAGTACTAAGGTGCGATCATGTTTTGCTTGTGAGAGAATCTTAGTCAACGGGTCTGTCACATTCATATCCGTAAGTATTTTGCAAATATTTATGTCAACAATGCTCTGCACGGAGCTACTCTAGCTAATTGCTCCCACTTTCAATATGTATCCAGATTGAGACTTAGAGTCATCTGGATCAGTGTAAAAGTTTGCACTGATGTAACTTTTACATCAAACTCTTTTATCACCTCCATAATCGAGAAACATCTCCTTAGTCCTTACTAAGGATATTCTTGACCAATGTCCAGTGATCTACTCCTAGATCACTATTGTACTCCCTTGCCAAATACAGAGCAAGGTATACAATAGGTCTGGTACAAAGCATAGCATACTTTATAGAACCTATGACTGAGGCATAGGGAATGACTTTTCATTCTCTTTCTATTTTCTGCTGTGGTCGGGATTTGAGTCTTACTCAATTTCATACCTTTGCAACACAGGCAAGAACTCTTTCTTTGACTGTTCCATTTTGAACTATTTCAAAATCTTGCCAAGGTATGTACTCATTGAAAATCTTATCAAGCGTCTTGATCTATCTCAATAGATCTTGATGCTCAATATGTAAGTAGCTTTTACTGAGGTCTTTTCCTTTTAAGGAACTCCTTTAAAACACTCCTTTATGCTTTGCAGAAAAATTCTACATCATTTCTGATCAACAATATGTTACTCACATATACTAATCAGAAAGGTTGTAGTGCTCCCACTCACTTTATTGTAAATACAGGCTTCATCGTAAGTCCATATAAAACTATATGCTTTGATCAACTTATCAAAGCGTATATTCCAACTCCGAGATGCTTGTACCAGTCCATAGATGGATCACTGGAACTTGCACATTTTGTTAGCACCTTTAGGATTGACAAAACCTTCCGGTTGCATCATATACAACTCTTCTTCCAGAAATCCATTCAGGAATGCAGTTTTGACATCCATCTGCCAAATTTCATAATCATAAAATGCGGCAATTGCTAACATGATTTGGACGGACTTAAGCATCAATACAAGTGAGAAAATCTCATTGTATTCAACATCTTGAACTTTGTCAAAAACCTTTTTCGACAAGTCTAGCTTTGTAGATAGTAACACTGCTATCAGTGTCCGTCTTCCTCTTGAAGATCCATTCATTTAAGATAGCTTGCTGATCATCGAGCAAGTCAATCAAAGTCCATACTTTGTTCTCATACATGGATCATATCTCAGATTTTATGGCCTCGAGCCATTTTGCGGAATCTGGGCTCATCATCGCTTCCTCATAGTTCGTAGGTTCATCATGGTCTAGTAACATGACTTCCAGAACAGGATTTCCGTACCACTCTGGCGCGGATCTTACTCTGGTTGATCTACGTGGTTCAGTAGTATCTTGATCTGAAGTTTTATGATCATTATCATTGGCTTCCTCACTAACCGGTGTAGGTGTCACTGAAACAGTTTTCTGTGATGAACTACTCTCCAGTAAGGGAGCAGGTACAGTTACCTCGTCAAGTTCTACTTTCCTCCCACTCACTTCTTTCGAGAGAAACTCCTTCTCCAGAAATGATCCATTCTTAGCAACGAATGTTTTGCCTTCGGATCTGTGATAGAAGGTGTACCCAACAATTTCCTTTGGGTATTCTATGAAGACGCACTTTTCCGATTTGGGTTTGAGCTTATCAGGATGAAACTTTTTCACATAAGCATCGCAGCCCCAAACTTTAAGAAACAACAGCTTAGGTTTATTGCTAAACCATAGTTCATACGGTGTCGTCTCAACGGATTTAGATGGTGCCCTATTAAACGTGAATGTAGCTGTCTCTAATGCATAAGCCCAAAACGATAGTGGTAAACCGATAAGAGACATCATAGATCGCACCATATCTAGTAAAGTACGATTACAACGTTCGGACACACCATTCCATTGTGGTGTTCCAGGTGGTGTGAACTGTGAAACTATTCCACATTGTTTTAATTGAAGACCAAACTCGTAACTCAAATATTCATCTCCACGATCAGATCGTAGAAACTTTATTTTCTTGTTACGATGATTTTCAACTTCACTCTGAAATTTTTTGAACTTTTCAAATGTTTCAGACTTATGCTTCATTAAGTAGATATATCCATATCTGCTCAAATCATCTGTGAAGGTGAGAAAATAACGATATCCGCCACGAGCCTCAATATTCATCGGACCACATACATCGGTATGTATGATTTCCAACAAATCTGTTGCTCTCTCCATAGTACCGGAGAACGGTGTTTTAGTCATCTTGCCCAAAAGGCACAGTTCGCAAGCATCAAGTGATTCATAATCAAGTGATTCCAAAATTCCATCAGCATGGAGTTTCTTCATGCGCTTTACACCAATATGACCTAAACGGCAGTGCTACAAACAAGTTGCACTTATCATTATTAACTTTGCATCTTTTGGTTTCAATATTATGATTATGTGTATCACTATGATCGAGATCCAACGAACTATTTTCATTGGGTGTGTAACCATATAAGGTTTCATTCATATAAACAGAACAACAATTTATTCTCTTACTTAAATGAATAACCGTATTACAATAAACATGATCAAATCATATTCATGCTCAACGCCAACACCAAATAACACTTATTCAGGTTCAACACTAATCCCGAAAGTATAGGGAGTGTGCGACGATGATCATATCAATCTTGGAACCACTTCCAACATACATCGTCACTTCACCCTTAACTAGTCTCTGTTTATTCTGCAACTCCCGTTTTGAGTTACTAATCTTAGCAACTGAACTAGTATCAAATACTGAGGGGTTGCTATAAACATTAGTAAAGTACACATCAATATCATGTATATCAAATATACTTATGTTCACTTTGCCATCCTTCTTATCCACCAAATATTTAGGGCAGTTCCGCTTCCAGTGACCATTTCCTTTGCAGTGTAAGCACTCAGTTTCAGGCTTTGGTTCAGCTTTGGGCTTCTTCGTGGGAGTGACAACTTGCTTGTCAATCTACTTGAAGTTCCCCTTTCTTTCCCTTTGCCCTTTTCTTGAAACTAGTGATCTTGTCAACCATCAACACTTGGTGCTCTTTCTTGATTTCTACCTTCGTTGATTTCAACATCACGAAGAGCTCGGGAATCATTTTCATCATCCCTTGCATACTATAGTTCATCACGAAGTTCTACTAACTTGGTGATGGTGACTAGAGAATTCTGTCAATCACTATCTTATCTGGAAGATTAACTCCCACTTGATTCAAGCGATTTGAAGTACCCAGACAATCTGAGCACATGCTCACTAGTTGAGCGATTCTCCTCCATCTTTTAGCTATAGAACTTGTTGGAGACTTCATATCTCTCAACTCGGGTATTTGCTTGAAATATTAACTTCAATTCCTGGAACATCTCATATGGTCCATGACGTTTCAAAACGTCTTTGAAGTTCCGATTCTAAGCCGTTAAGCATGGTGCACTAAACTATCAAGTAGTCATCATATTGAGCTAGCCAGACGTTCATAACTTCTGCATCTGCTCCTGCAATAGGTTTGTCACCTAGCGGTGCATTAAGGACATAATTCTTTTGTGCAGCAATGAGGATAAACCTCAGATCACGGATCAAATCCGCATCATTGCTACTAACATTTTTCAACACAATTTTCTCTAGGAACATATGAAAGCAACAACGCAAGCTATTGATCTTACAACATAATTTGCAAAATACTACCAGGACTAAGTTTATGATAAATTTAAGTTCAATTTAATCATATTACTTAAGAACTCCCACTTAGACAGACATCTCTCTAGTCATCTAAGTGATCACGTGATCCAAATCAACTAAACCATAACCGATCATCACGTGAGATGGAGTAGTTTTCAATGGTGAACATCGTTATGTTGATCATATCTACTATATGATTCACGCTCGACCTTTCGGTCTCCGTGTTCCGAGGCCATATCTGCATATGCTAGGCTCGTCAAGTTTAACCTGAGTATTCTGCGTGTGCAAAAACTGGCTTGCACCCGTTGTAGATGGACGTAGAGCTTATCACACCCGATCATCACGTGGTGTCTGGGCACGACGAACTTTGGCAACGGTGCATACTCAGGGAGAACACTTCTTGATAATTTAGTGAGAGATCATCTTATAATGCTACCGTCAATCAAAGCAAGATAACATGCATAAAAGGATAAACATCACATGCAATCAATATAAGTGATATGATATGGCCATCATCATCTTGTGCTTGTGATCTCCATCTCCGAAGCACCGTCATGATCACCATCGTCACCGGCGCGACACCTTGATCTCCATCGTAGCATCGTTGTCGTCTCGCCAATCTTATGCTTCCACGACTATCACTACCGTTTAGTAATAAAGTAAAGCATTACATCGTGATTGCATTGCATACAATAAAGCGACAACCATATGGCTCCAGCCAGTTGCCGATAACTCGGTTACAAAACATGATCATCTCATACAATAAAATTCAGCATCATGCCTTGACCATATCACATCACAACATGCCCTGCAAAAACAAGTTAGACGTCCTCTACTTTGTTGTTGCATGTTTTACGTGGCTGCTACGGGCTTAAGTAAGAACCAATCTCACCTACGCATCAAAACCACAACGATAGTTTGTCAAATAGACTCCGTTTTAACCTTCGCAAGGACCGGGCGTAGCCATACTTGGTTCAACTAAAGTTGGAGAGGCAGTCGCCCGCAAGCCATCTCTGTGCAAAGCACGTCGAGGGAACCGGTCTCGCGTAAGCGTACGCGTAAGGTTGGTCCGGGTCGTCTCGTCCAACAATACCGCCGAAACAAAGTATGACATGCTGGTAGGCAGTATGACTTGTATCGTCCACAACTTACTTGTGTTCTACTCGTGCATATAACATCAACATCAATAACCTAGGCTCGGATGCCACTGTTGGGTTTCGTAGTAATTTCAAAAAAATTTCCTACGCACACGCAAGATCATGTGATGCATAGCAACGAGGGGAGAGTGTTGTCTACGTACCCAACGCAGACCGACTGCGGAAGCGATGACACGACGTAGAGGAAGTAGTCGTACGTCTTCACGATCCAACCGATCAAGCACCGAAACTACGGCACCTCCGAGTTCGAGCACACGTTCAGCTCGATGACGATCCCCGGACTCCGATCCAGCAAAGTGTCGGGGAAGAGTTCCGTCAGCACAACGGCGTGGTGACGATCTTGATGAACTACAGCAGTAGGGCTTCGCCTAAACTCCGCTACAGTATTATCGAGGAATATGGTGGCAGGGGGCACCGCACACGGCTAAGGAATCGATCACGTGGATCAACTTGTGTCAACTTGTGTGTTTAGAGGTGCCCCTGCCTCAGTATATAAAGGAGCCAAGGGGGGGAGGAGGCGCCGGCCAGGAGGAGGTGGCGCAGGAGGAGTCCTACTCCTACCGGGAGTAGGACTCCCCTCCAATCCTATTCCAACTAGGAATCCCCAAAGGGGGAAAGAGGAGAAGGGTGGCCGGCCACCTCTCCTAGTCCTAATAGGACTAGGGGAAGGGGGGGAGGCGCGCAGCCCTGGTGGGCAGCCCTTTCACCTTTCCACTAAGGCCCATGAAGGCCCATATGGTTCCCAGGGGGTTCCGGTAACCTTCCCGGTAACCCGGTAAAATCCTGATTTCACCCGGAACACTTCTGATGTCCAAACATAGGCTTCCAATATATCAATCTTTACGTCTCGACCATTTCGAGACTCCTCGTCATGTCCGTGATCACATCCGGGACTCCGAACAACCTTCGGTACATCAAAATGCATAAACTCATAATGTAACTGTCATCGTAACCTTAAGCGTGCGGACCCTACGGGTTCGAGAACAATGTAGACATGATCGAGACACGTCTCCGGTCAATAACCAATAGCGGGACCTGGATGCCCATATTGGCTCCTACATATTCTACGAAGATCTTTATCGGTTAGACCGCATAACAACATACGTTGTTCCCTTTGTCATCGGTATGTTACTTGCCCGAGATTCGATCGTCGGTATCCAATACCTAGTTCAATCTCGTTACCGGCAAGTCTCTTTACTCGTTCCGTAATACATCATATCACAACTAACATATTAGTCGTAATGCTTGCAAGGCTTATGTGATGTGTATTACCGAGAGGGCCCAGAGATACCTCTCCAACAATCGGAGTGACAAATCCTAATCTCGAAATACGCCAACCCAACATCGACCATTGGAGACACCTGTAGTACTCCTTTATAATCACCCAGTGACGTTGTGACGTTTGGTAGTACCCAAAGTGTTCCTCCGGTAAACGGGAGTTGCATAATCTCATAGTCATAGGAACATGTATAAGTCATGAAGAAAGAAATAGCAACATACTAAACGATCGGGTGCTAAGCTAATGGAATGGGTCATGTCAATCAGATCATTCAACTAATGATGTGACCTCGTTAATCAAATAACAACTCATTGTTCATGGTCAGGAAACATAACCATCTTTGATTAACGAGCTAGTCAAGTAGAGGCATACTAGTGACACTTTATTTGTCTATGTATTCACACATGTATTATGTTTCCGGTTAATACAATTCTAGCATGAATAATAAACATTTATCATGATTATAAGGAAATAAATAATAACTTTATTATTGCCTCTAGGGCATATTTCCTTCATGAACATCAAGCTACTGAGAGATAATGAGGGTGGGATCACACTTCCGCAATCCCATTACGTTGAGAAGGTGTTGAGTCGCTTTGGATATTCGGACTGCACACCATCTCAAACACCATATGATCCTAGCGTATTGATTCGAAAGTCCAAAGGCATGGCTAAAGATCAATTGAGATACTCTCAAATCATTGGTTCACTGATGTACCTAGCGAGCGCAACGAGGCCTGACATCGCGTTTGCTGTGAGCAAACTGAGCCGGCTTGTTTCCAAACCGGGTGATGTACATTGGCATGCTGTTGAGAGAGTTATGCGCTATCTGAAAGGTACTATGAACTATGGACTTCACTATACCGGATACCCGTCGGTACTTGAAGGGTATAGTGATGCGAATTGGATCTCTGATGCTGATGAGATGAAGGCCACAACTGGGTATATGTTTACTCTTGGAGGTGGCGCTGTTTCCTGGAAGTCTTGCAAGCAAATGATCTTAACGAGATCGACAATGGAAGCAGAATTAACGGCATTAGACACATCTGGTGTTGAAGCGAGATGGCTTCGAGATCTTTTGATGGACTTGCCATTGGTTGATAAACCGGTTCCGGCTATCCTTATGAACTGTGACAATCAGACTGTCATCACCAAGGTGAAGAGTTCAAAGGACAACATGAAGTCAACCAAACACATAAGAATGAGATTAAAAGCTGTCAGAAAAATAAGAAACTCCGGAGTGATAGCGTTGGACTATGTCCATACGGCTAAGAATCTGGCAGATCCCTTTACAAAAGGGCTATCACGTGTTGTGATAGATAATGCATCGAGGGAGATGGGTATGAGACCCACATGAGTTGCCATGGTGGTAACCCAACCTATGTGATCGGAGATCCCGTGAACTAGGATCTGGGAAAACAAGCCAGTGGTGAACTGAGGAGAGTAACTATACTAACCCACTCCGTTGGAGATGCAATACTCTCGATACTGTATGGTAGGGTGACTACGGTCTCAATCTGTTCCAAAGCTTATAAAAGCAAGATGCTATCCTACAGAGCGATCTTTGGAGGAACACACCTATATGAGCCCGACTGCTGGTCACAGTCTATGAGATTGGGTTGATCTCTAGTAAGCTCATGAATAGGCCAGGAGTGTGACTTATATGCTCCACCCGAGGGGTCAGCCTTCGGCAGCCTAGTACTAGTAAGACATGTAGTGAAACTTCTTTACGCCAAACTGACAATTCAAGGCATAGTCCATTGTTCAGTTGTGAAGGAGTGTAGCCACTTGTTCTAGGTGAAGTTCAACCTTAACAGGTCTTTACTGAAACACTGGTATATCGAAACAGCAATTGGAACAGAGGACACAATGGGCCCTCGAGATCTGGTGGGGGATTGCTGAAATCTGAGATGGGCTCTAGGCCCATATTGCAATTTCTGAAAAATCTCTAAGGGCCCATGTGGGTTATATGGCACTAGGTGTGGTGGGAAGTTTAGTCCCACCCCGGAAGTGGAAGGAGAGTTGGAGTGGTTTATAAGGGTTTCTCTTCTACATGCTATTGGAGCTTGAGAAGAGAAAAGGCCCTCGCGCACTCCTCCTCCGCCGCCCGCCTCGCCACGCCACGCCTCGTCACGATGCGCCGCGGGTTGCGGGATTGAGCCGAGCCGAGCTCACACCTACGCGTTTATTTTTGCCAGTCACTAACAGAGAGTTTTCTGACAGCTGGGCCACGATCTGAGACGTCGGATCATGGGCTGTCACAGACTCGGATGTGGGTCGAGCCCACGTCTCTCCACGCGGCTGCGCCTATAAGTATGCGGTGTCTCCTAACCCTAGCCGCCACGAACAGATCACATCTGCTCACGCGCACACCCACCATCGTTCCTTTGCTGCTGCTGCCGCCGGTGACTCCATCCCGTCCGCCACGTACACGGTCGACGGGAGAGCAGGTCTCCGAAACCACGCCCTTCTGGTTCCTGTACGGGGTAAGGGGCGAATAGGTTTTTGGGCAGCGATTACGCGATTGCTCACTTCCGATCGTCTACTTCCTATACGTCCGCGTCGCCTTCATCATCACCATGTCCACCGACGCCGACCGTGCCGCCGCCGAGAAAGCTGAGGCCGACAAGAAGGTCGCCGAGGACGCCGCTGCTGCCACCAAAGCCGCGGCCTCTGCGTGGCCTACTGGAGGGTATAACTCGTTTATCCCGCTCCTGATTATTTTCATATTAGCAGTACTAGCAGTATGTGTAGATTTGTCTACTGTTGCTTAGTACGTGCATGTTTAGATCAGAGTCAGTACGTCATCAACTTAGTCAATGCCATGCTAGCGATTTACTCATGGATTAATTTAATCGAGAAATTGCCTATTTACTCAACAATCCAAAAACCTATTATGTGTAGGAATTTCTCGGCAAGTGGCTTTGCCGCTGCACTGAAACCGGATAAGTTTACCGGTACATACTTCAAGCGTTGGCAGACTAAGACCACGTTATGGCTCACGGCTATGAACGTGTTCTGGGTCACCGGTGTCTCCACGGGAACGATTGCTCCTGAACAGGAGAAGGCGTTCAAGGAGGCTACCGTTGTGTTTCTCGGAGCAGTTCTTAGCGTGATCGGAGATAAACTGGTCGACGCATATTTACATGTGCATGTCGCCAAGGACTTGTGGGAGGCGCTCGAATCTAAATTCGGGGCCGCCGATGCAGGGAGCGAGATGTATATTATAGAGCAGTTCCACGATTACAAGATGGTTGAAAACTGTCCTGTATTGGAGCAGGCTCATGAGATAATATGCATTGTTAAGGAACTTGAGCTTCTCAAGTGCGAGTTACCGGGCAAGTTTGTCGCGGGCTGCATAATCGCTAAGCTCCCTAATTCCTGGAGGAACTT
Organism: Triticum aestivum; assembly: GCF_018294505.1. Classification (NCBI taxonomy): domain Eukaryota; kingdom Viridiplantae; phylum Streptophyta; class Magnoliopsida; order Poales; family Poaceae; genus Triticum; species Triticum aestivum. Next base: position 17,541,281 of record NC_057794.1, read on the forward strand.
TGCCACCACTTTGAAACATCAGAGGCGTGAATTCTCTGTGGAGGATGTCATTGGCCATCTGAGTGTTGAGCAGAATTCGAGGGCAAAAGACTCGCATGGGAAAGGGGTCGAAGGGACTTCTGTTGCCAACATGGTGAACCAGAAGAACTTCAACTCCCACAAGCCCAAGGGAAAGAACGGTGTCCAACACAATACCGACTTTAAGAAGAAGGGTAAGAAGACCTTCAAGAAGAACAAGAAGGACGAGGGCTGCTTTACTTGTGGTTCAGTTGAACATTGGGCCAACAAGTGCCCAAACAAGTACAAGAAGTCAGGACATGACTCCAAGTCTGTCAACATGATTGTGGGCAACAATGAGAATGGTGCATCTGGGTACGGTAATTTATTTACTGTTTTTTCAGTGTTTCAACCCAACGATTGGTGGGTGGACGCAGGTGCAGGTGTTCATGTGTGTGCTGACATTTCATTGTTCACTTCTTACCAGGTCACAGGTCACGGGTCCGTATTGATGGGGAATGGCGCGAGTGCTTCTGTTCATGGTGTTGGCACGGTCGATCTGAAGTTTACTTCGGGAAGGATCGTGCAGCTGAAGAACGTGCAGCATGTCCCCGCCATCAAGAAGAACCTCGTTAGTGGCTCCCTTCTATGTAGAGAAGGGTTTAAGTTGGTTTTCGAGTCTAATAAATTAGTTGTTACAAAATATGGACTCTTTGTTGGAAAAGGTTATGAGAGTGGAGGGATGTTCCGCCTTTCCCTCGCAGATTTTTGTAATAAAGTCATGAACCATATTCATTCGAATGTTAATGAATCTGAAGTTTGGCATTCACGTCTTTGTCACATTAGTTTTGGTGTTATGACGCGGTTAGCCAAGTTGGATTTAATCCCGAGTTTCACTTTAGCCAAAGGTTCTAAGTGCCTTTCATGTGTGCAAGCTAGGCAACCTCGCAAGCCTCATAAGGCCGCGGAGGAGAGACACCTGGCACCATTAGAACTCATACATTCTGATCTTTGCGAGATGAATGGTGTGTTGACTAAAGGTGGAAAGAGATACTTCATGACATTGATAGATGATTCCACTAGATATTGCTATGTGTATCTGTTAAATACTAAAGATGAGGCTCTACACTACTTTAAAATCTATAAGGCAGAAGTTGAAAATCAACTTGAAAAGAAAATTAAACGAGTCCGGTCAGATCGTGGTGGAGAGTACTTCTCGAGTGAGTTTGATTCCTTCTGTGCGGAACACGGCATTATTCATGAGAGGACGCCTCCCTATTCACCCCAGTCTAACGGGGTTGCCGAGCGGAAAAACCGTACTCTAACTGATTTGGTTAACGCCATGTTAGATACATCGGGTTTATCCAAGGCATGGTGGGGGGAGGCTATATTGACGGCATGTCATGTCCTGAATAAAGTTTCGACAAAGTATAGTGAGATCACTCCCTATGAGAAATGGGCAAAGAGAAGGACGACACTCTCGTACTTGCGCACTTGGGGCTGTTTGGCGAAAGTCAACGTGCCGATCCCCAAAAAGCGTAAGCTTGGACATAAGACCGTGGACTGCATTAATTTGGGCTACGCTAACAACAGCGTTGGCTATAGATTTCTAGTAGTGAAATCTGAGGTACCTGACCAGAAGATCGGTACAATTATGGAGTCTAAGGATGCTACATTCTTTGAGGATATTTTTCCTATGAGAGATATGCAAAGCACTTCTAGACAGGAATCTGAGGAGACTCCTGAACCTGCCATCCCTATGGAATATTATGAACAAACACATGATGAAAATCCCAAGGAGGATGACGAGGAAACCCTTGGTAGGGGCAAGAGACAAAGGACTGCAAAGACCTTTGGTGATGATTTCTTCGTGTACCTCGTGGATGATACTCCCACTTCTATTTCAGAAGCGTATGCCTCTCCAGAAGCTGACTACTGGAAGGATGCGGTCCGTAGCGAGATGGATTCCATCATGGCTAACGGGACATGGGAGATCATTGACCGTCCCTATGGTTGCAAACCACTGGGATGTAAGTGGGTGTTCAAAAAGAAGCTTAGGCCCGATGGGACGATTGAAAAGTACAAGGCTAGGCTTGTGGCCAAGGGCTATGACCAGCAAGAAGAGGAAGATTTCTTTGATACTTATTCACCTGTGGCTAGACTGACCACCATTCGAGTATTACTCTTGTTGGCGGCCTCACATGGTCTTCTCGTCCATCAGATGGATGTTAAGACGGCTTTTCTAAATGGAGAGCTAAAGGAGGAAATCTACATGCAACAGCCTGATGGCTTTGTGATAGATGGTCAGGAAAGAAAGGTGTGTAGGTTGATAAAATCTTTATATGGCCTGAAACAAGCACCTAAGCAATGGCATGATAAGTTTAATACAACTCTGACATCTGTTGGTTTCGTTGTTAATGAGGCTGACAAATGTGTATACTATCGCCATGGTGGGGGCGAAGGAATTATAATGTGCTTGTATGTTGATGACATACTGATATTCGGAACAAACCTCAAAGTCATTGAGGAGGTCAAATCATTTCTATCTCAGAACTTTGAGATGAAAGACCTTGGTGTGGCTGATGATATCTTGAACATCAAGCTACTGAGAGATAATGATGGTGGGATCACACTTCTGCAATCCCATTACGTTGAGAAGGTGTTGAGTCGCTTTGGATATTCGGACTGCACACCATCTCAAACACCATATGATCCTAGCGTATTGATTCGAAAGTCCAAAGGCATGGCTAAAGATCAATTGAGATACTCTCAAATCATTGGTTCACTGAAGTACCTAGCGAGCGCAACGAGGCCTGACATCGCGTTTGCTGTGAGCAAACTGAGCCGGTTTGTTTCCAAACCGGGTGATGTACATTGGCATGCTGTTGAGAGAGTTATGCGCTATCTGAAAGGTACTATGAACTATGGACTTCACTATACCGGATACCCGTCGGTACTTGAAGGGTATAGTGATGCGAATTGGATCTCTGATGCTGATGAGATGAAGGCCACAACTGGGTATATGTTTACTCTTGGAGGTGGCGCTGTTTCCTGGAAGTCTTGCAAGCAAACGATCTTAACGAGATCGACAATGGAAGCAGAATTAACGGCATTAGACACATCTGGTGTTGAAGCGAGATGGCTTCGAGATCTTTTGATGGACTTGCCATTGGTTGATAAACCGGTTCCGGCTATCCTTATGAACTGTGACAATCAAACTGTCATCACCAAGGTGAAGAGTTCAAAGGACAACATGAAGTCCACCAAACACATAAGAATGAGATTAAACGCTGTTAGAAAATTAAGAAACTCCGGAGTGATAGCGTTGGACTATGTCCATACGGCTAAGAATCTGGCAGATCCCTTTACAAAAGGGCTATCACGTGTTGTGATAGATAATGCATCGAGGGAGATGGGTATGAGACCCACATGAGTTGCCATGGTGGTAACCCAACCTATATGATCGGAGATCCCGTGAACTAGGACCTGGGAAAACAAGCCAGTGGTGAACTGAGGAGAGTAACTATACTAACCCACTCCGTTGGAGATGCAATACTCTCGATACTGTATGGTAGGATGACTACGGTCTCAATGTGTTCCAAAGCTTATAAAAGCAAGATGCTATCCTACAGAGCGATCTTTGGAGGAACACACCTATATGAGCCCGACTGCTGGTCACAGTCTATGAGATTGGGGTGATCTCTAGTAAGCTCATGAATAGGCCAGGAGTGTGACTTATATGCTCCACCCGAGGGGTCAGCCTTCGGCAGCCTAGACTGTGAAAATCCCGAGGAGGATGACGAGGAAACCCTTGGTAGGGGCAAGAGACAAAGGACTGCAAAGACCTTTGGTGATGATTTCTTCGTGTACCTCGTGGATGATACTCCCACTTCTATTTCAGAAGCGTATGCCTCTCCAGAAGCTGACTACTGGAAGGATGCGGTCCGTAGCGAGATGGATTCCATCATGGCTAACGGGACATGGGAGATCACTGACCGTCCCTATGGTTGCAAACCACTGGGATGTAAGTGGGTGTTCAAAAAGAAGCTTAGGCCCGATGGTACGATTGAAAAGTACAAGGCTAGGCTTGTGGCCAAGGGCTATGACCAGCAAGAAGAGGAAGATTTCTTTGATACTTATTCACCTGTGGCTAGACTGACCACCATTCGAGTATTACTCTCGCTGGCGGCCTCACATGGTCTTCTCGTCCATCAGATGGATGTTAAGACGGCTTTTCTAAATGGAGAGCTAAAGGAGGAAATCTACATGCAACAGCCTGATGGCTTTGTGATAGATGGTCAGGAAAGAAAGGTGTGTAGGTTGATAAAATCTTTATATGGCCTGAAACAAGCACCTAAGCAATGGCATGATAAGTTTAATACAACTCTGACATCTGTTGGTTTCGTTGTTAATGAGGCTGACAAATGTGTATACTATCGCCATGGTGGGGGCGAAGGAGTTATACTGTGCTTGTATGTTGATGACATACTGATATTCGGAACAAACCTCAAAGTCATTGAGGAGGTCAAATCGTTTCTATCTCAGAACTTTGAGATGAAAGACCTTGGTGTGGCTGATGTTATCTTGAACATCAAGCTACTGAGAGATACTGAGGGTGGGATCACACTTCTGCAATCCCATTACGTTGAGAAGGTGTTGAGTCGTTTTGGATATTCGGACTGCACACCATCTCAAACACCATATGATCCTAGCGTGTTGATTCGAAAGTCCAAAGGCATGGCTAAAGATCAATTGAGATACTCTCAAATCATTGGTTCACTGATGTACCTAGCGAGCGCAACGAGGCCTGACATCGCGTTTGCTGTGAGCAAACTGAGCCGGTTTGTTTCCAAACCGGGTGATGTACATTGGCATGCTGTTGAGAGAGTTATGCGCTATCTGAAAGGTACTATGAACTATGGACTTCACTATACCGGATACCCGTCGGTACTTGAAGGGTATAGTGATGCGAATTGGATCTCTGATGCTGATGAGATGAAGGCCACAACTGGGTATATGTTTACTCTTGGAGGTGGCGCTGTTTCCTGGAAGTCTTGCAAGAAAACGATCTTAACGAGATCGACAATGGAAGCAGAATTAACGGCATTAGACACATCTGGTGTTGAAGCGAGATGGCTTCGAGATCTTTTGATGGACTTGCCATTGGTTGATAAACCGGTTCCGGCTATCCTTATGAACTGTGACAATCAGACTGTCATCACCAAGGTGAAGAGTTCAAAGGACAACATGAAGTCCACCAAACACATAAGAATGAGATTAAAAGCTGTCAGAAAATTAAGAAACTCCGGAGTGATAGCGTTGGACTATGTCCATACGGCTAAGAATCTGGCAGATCCCTTTACAAAAGGGCTATCACGTGTTGTGATAGATAATGCATCGAGGGAGATGGGTATGAGACCCACATGAGTTGCCATGGTGGTAACCCAACCTATATGATCGGAGATCCCGTGAACTAGGACCTGGGAAAACAAGCCAGTGGTGAACTGAGGAGAGTAACTATACTAGTCCACTCCGTTGGAGATGCAATACTCTCGATACTGTATGGTAGGATGACTACGGTCTCAATGTGTTCCAAAGCTTATAAAAGCAAGATGCTATCCTACAGAGCGATCTTTGGAGGAACACACCTATATGAGCCCGACTGCTGGTCACAGTCTATGAGATTGGGGTGATCTCTAGTAAGCTCATGAATAGGCCAGGAGTGTGACTTATATGCTCCACCCGAGGGGTCAGCCTTCGGCAGCCTAGTACTAGTAAGACATGTAGTGAAACTTCTTTACGCCAAACTGACAATTCAAGGCATAGTCCATTGTTCAGTTGTGAAGGAGTGTAGCCACTTGTTCTAGGTGAAGTTCAACCTTAACAGGTCTTTACTGAAACACTGGTATATCGAAACAGCAATTGGAACAGAGGACACAATGGGCCCTCGAGATCTGGTGGGGGATTGCTGAAATCTGAGATGGGCTCTAGGCCCATATTGCAATTTCTGAAAAATCTCTAAGGGACCATGTGGGTTATATGGCACTAGGTGTGGTGGGAAGTTTAGTCCCACCCCGGAAGTGGAAGGAGAGTTGGAGTGGTTTATAAGGGTTTCTCTTCTACATGCTATTGGAGCTTGAGAAGAGAAGAGGCCCTCGCGCACTCCTCCTCCGCCGCCCGCCTCGCCACGCCACGCCTCGTCACGACGCGCCGCGGGTTGCGGGATTGAGCCGAGCCGAGCTCACACCTACGTGCTTATTTTTGCCAGTCACTAACGGAGAGTTTTCTGACAGCTGGGCCACGATCTGAGACGTCGGATCGTGGGCTGTCACGCACTCGGACGTGGGTCGAGCCCACGTCTCTCCACGCGGCTGCGCCTATAAGTATGCGGTGTCTCCTAACCCTAGCCGCCACGAACAGATCACATCTGCTCACGCGCACGCCCACCATCGTTCCTTTGCTGCTGCTGCCGCCGGTGACTCCATCCCGTCCGCCACGTACACGGTCGACGGGAGAGCAGGTCTCCGAAACCATGCCCTTCTGGGTCCTGTACGAGGTAAGGGGTGAATAGGTTTTTGGGCAGCGATTACGCGACTGCTCGCTTCCGATCGTCTACTTCCTCTACGTCCGCGTCGCCTTCATTATCACCATGTCCACCGACGCCGACCGTGCCGCCGCCGAGAAAGCTGAAGCCGACAAGAAGGTCGCCGAGGACGCCGCTGCTGCCACCAAAGCCGCGGCCTCTGCATGGCCTACTGGAGGGTATAACTCATTTATCCCGCTCCTGATTATTTTCATATTAGCAGTACTAGCAGTATGTGTAGATTTGTCTACTGTTTGCTTAGTACGTGCATGTTTAGATCAGAGTCAGTACGTCATCAACTTATTCAATGCCATGCTAGCGATTTACTCATGGATTAATTTAATCGAGAAATTGCCTATTTACTCAACAATCCAAAAACCTATTATGTGTAGGAATTTCTCGGCAAGTGGCTTTGCCGCTGCACTGAAACCGGATAAGTTTACCGGTACATACTTCAAGCGTTGGCAGACTAAGACCATGTTATGGCTCACGGCTATGAACGTGTTCTGGGTCACCGGTGTCTCCACGGGAACGATTGCTCCTGAACAGGAGAAGGCGTTCAAGGAGGCTACCGTTGTGTTTCTCGGAGCAGTTCTTAGCATGATTGGAGATAAACTGGTCAACGCATATTTACATGTGCATGTCGCCAAGGACTTGTGGGAGGCGCTCGAATCTAAATTCGGGGCCGCCGATGTAGGGAGCGAGATGTATATTATAGAGCAGTTCCACGATTACAAGGTGGTTGAAAACCGTCCTGTATTGGAGCAGGCTCATGAGATAATATGCATTGCTAAGGAACTTGAGCTTCTCAAGTGCGAGTTACCGGGCAAGTTTGTCGCGGGCTGCATAATCGCTAAGCTCCCTAATTCCTGGAGGAACTTTGCCACCACTCTGAAACATCAGAGGCGTGAATTCTCTGTGGAGGATGTCATTGGCCATCTGAGTGTTGAGCAGAATTCGAGGGCAAAAGACTCGCACGGGAAAGGGGCCGAAGGGACTTCTGTTGCCAACATGGTGAACCAGAAGAACTTCAACTCCCACAAGCCCAAGGGAAAGAACGGTGTCCAACACAATACCGACTTTAAGAAGAAGGGTAAGAAGACCTTCAAGAAGAACAAGAAGGACGAGGGGTGCTTTACTTGTGGTTCAATTGAACATTGGGCCAACAAGTGCCCAAACAAGTACAAGAAGTCAGGACAGGACTCCAAGTCTGTCAACATGATTGTGGGCAACAATGAGAATGGTGCATCTGGGTACGGTAATTTATTTACTGTTTTTTCAGTGTTTCAACCCAACGATTGGTGGGTGGACACAGGTGCAGGTGTTCATGTGTGTGCTGACATTTCATTGTTCACTTCTTACCAGGTCACAGGTCACGGGTCCGTATTGATGGGGAATGGCGCGAGTGCTTCTGTTCATGGTGTTGGCACGGTCGATCTGAAGTTTACTTCGGGAAGGATCGTGCAGCTGAAGAACGTGCAGCATGTCCCCGCCATCAAGAAGAACCTCGTTAGTGGCTCCCTTCTATGTAGAGAAGGGTTTAAGTTGGTTTTCGAGTCTAATAAATTAGTTGTTATAAAATATGGACTCTTTGTTGGAAAAGGTTATGAGAGCGGAGGGATGTTCCGCCTTTCCCTCGCAGATTTTTGTAATAAAGTCGTGAACCATATTCATTCGAATGTTAATGAATCTGAAGTTTGGCATTCACGTCTTTGTCACATTAGTTTTGGTGTTATGACGTGGCTAGCCAAGTTGGATTTAATCCCGAGTTTCACTTTAGCCAAAGGTTCTAAGTGCCTTTCATGTGTGCAAGCTAAGCAACCTCGCAAGCCTCATAAGGCCGCGGAGGAGAGACACCTGGCACCATTAGAACTCATACATTCTGATCTTTGCGAGATGAATGGTGTGTTGACTAAAGGTGGAAAGAGATACTTCATGACATTGATAGATGATTCCACTAGATATTGCTATGTGTATCTGTTAAATACTAAAGATGAGGCTCTACACTACGTTAAAATCTATAAGGCAGAAGTTGAAAATCAACTTGAAAAGAAAATTAAACGAATCCGGTCAGATCGTGGTGGAGTGTACTTCTCGAGTGAGTTTGATTCCTTCTGTGCGGAACACGACATTATTCATGAGAGGACGCCTCCCTATTCACCCCAGTCTAACGGGGTTGCCGAGCGGAAAAACCGTACTCTAACTGAATTGGTTAACGCCATGTTAGATACATCGGGTTTATCCAAGGCATGGTGGGGGGAGGCTATATTGACGGCATGTCATGTCCTGAATAAAGTTCCAACAAAGGATAGTGAGATCACTCCCTATGAGAAATGGGCAAAGAGAAGGACGACACTCTCGTACTTGCGCACTTGGGGCTGTTTGGCGAAAGTCAACGTGCCGATCCCCAAAAAGCGTAAGCTTGGACATAAGACCGTGGACTGCATTAATTTGGGCTACGCTAAGAACAGCGTTGGCTATAGATTTCTAGTAGTGAAATCTGAGGTACCTGACCAGAAGATCGGTACAATTATGGAGTCTAAGGATGCTACATTCTTTGAGGATATTTTTCCTATGAGAGATATGCAAAGCACTTCTAGACAGGAATCTGAGGAGACTCCTGAACCTGCCATCCCTATGGAATATTATGAACAAACACATGATGAAAATCCCGAGGAGGATGACGAGGAAACCCTTGGTAGGGGCAAGAGACAAAGGACTGCAAAGACCTTTGGTGATGATTTCTTCGTGTACCTCGTGGATGATACTCCCACTTCTATTTCAGAAGCGTATGCCTCTCCAGAAGCTGACTACTGGAAGGATGCGGTCCGTAGCGAGATGGATTCCATCATGGCTAACGGGACATGGGAGATCACTGACCGTCCCTATGGTTGCAAACCACTGGGATGTAAGTGGGTGTTCAAAAAGAAGCTTAGGCCCGATGGTACGATTGAAAAGTACAAGGCTAGGCTTATGGCCAAGGGCTATGACCAGCAAGAAGAGGAAGATTTCTTTGATACTTATTCACCTGTGGCTAGACTGACCACCATTCGAGTATTACTCTCGTTGGCGGCCTCACATGGTCTTCTCGTCCATCAGATGGATGTTAAGACGGCTTTTCTAAATGGAGAGCTAAAGGAGGAAATCTACATGCAACAGCCTGATGGCTTTGTGATAGATGGTCAGGAAAGAAAGGTGTGTAGGTTGATAAAATCTTTATATGGCCTGAAACAAGCACCTAAGCAATGGCATGATAAGTTTAATACAACTCTGACATCTGTTGGTTTCGTAGTTAATGAGGCTGACAAATGTGTATAGTATCGCCATGGTGGGGGCGAAGGAGTTATACTGTGCTTGTATGTTGATGACATACTGATATTCGGAACAAACCTCAAAGTCATTGAGGAGGTCAAATCGTTTCTATCTCAGAACTTTGAGATGAAAGACCTTGGTGTGGCTGATGTTATCTTGAACATCAAGCTACTGAGAGATAATGAGGGTGGGATCACACTTCTGCAATCCCATTACGTTGAGAAGGTGTTGAGTCGCTTTGGATATTCGGACTGCACACCATCTCAAACACCATATGATCCTAGCGTATTGATTCGAAAGTCCAAAGGCATGGCTAAAGATCAATTGAGATACTCTCAAATCATTGGTTCACTGATGTACCTAGCGAGCGCAACGAGGCCTGACATCGCGTTTGCTGTGAGCAAACTGAGCCGGTTTGTTTCCAAACCGGGTGATGTACATTGGCATGCTGTTGAGAGAGTTATGCGCTATCTGAAAGGTACTATGAACTATGGACTTCACTATACCGGATACCCGTCGGTACTTGAAGGGTATAGTGATGCGAATTGGATCTCTGATGCTGATGAGATGAAGGCCACAACTGGGTATATGTTTACTCTTGGAGGTGGCGCTATTTCCTAGAAGTCTTGCAAGCAAACTATCTTAACGAGATCGACAATGGAAGCAGAATTAACGGCATTAGACACATCTGGTGTTGAAGCGAGATGGCTTCGAGATCTTTTGATGGACTTGCCATTGGTTGATAAACCGGTTCCGGCTATCCTTATGAACTGTGACAATCAGACTGTCATCACCAAGGTGAAGAGTTCAAAGGACAACATGAAGTCCACCAAACACATAAGAATGAGATTAAAAGCTGTCAGAAAATTAAGAAACTCCGGAGTGATAGCGTTGGACTATGTCCATACGGCTAAGAATCTGGCAGATCCCTTTACAAAAGGGCTATCACGTGTTGTGATAGATAATGCATCGAGGGAGATGGGTATGAGACCCACATGAGTTGCCATGGTGGTAACCCAACCTATGTGATCGGAGATCCCGTGAACTAGGACCTGGGAAAACAAGCCAGTGGTGAACTGAGGAGAGTAACTATACTAACCCACTCCATTGGAGATGCAATACTCTCGATACTGTATGGTAGGATGACTACGGTCTCAATGTGTTCCAAAGCTTATAAAAGCAAGATGCTATCCTACAGAGCGATCTTTGGAGGAACACACCTATATGAGCCCGACTGCTGGTCCAAGTCTATGAGATTGGGGTGATCTCTAGTAAGCTCATGAATAGGCCAGGAGTGTGACTTATATGCTCCACCCGAGGGGTCAGCCTTCGGCAGCCTAGTACTAGTAAGACATGTAGTGAAACTTCTTTACGCCAAACTGACAATTCAAGGCATAGTCCATTGTTCAGTTGTGAAGGAGTGTAGCCACTTGTTCTAGGTGAAGTTCAACCTTAACAGGTCTTTACTGAAACACTGGTATATCGAAACAGCAATTGGAACAGAGGACACAATGGGCCCTCGAGATCTGGTGGGGGATTGCTGAAATCTGAGATGGGCTCTAGGCCCATATTGCAATTTCTGAAAAATCTCTAAGGGCCCATGTGGGTTATATGGCACTAGGTGTGGTGGGAAGTTTAGTCCCACCCCGGAAGTGGAAGGAGAGTTGGAGTGGTTTATAAGGGTTTCTCTTCTACATGCTATTGGAGCTTGAGAAGAGAAAGGCCCTCGCGCACTCCTCCTCCGCCGCCCGCCTCGCCACGCCACGCCTCATCACGACGCGCCGCGGGTTGCGGGATTGAGCCGAGCCGAGCTCACACCTACGCGCTTATTTTTGCCAGTCACTAACGGAGAGTTTTCTGACAGCTGGGCCACGATCTGAGACGTCGGATCGTGGGCTGTCACGGACTCGGACGTGGGTCGAGCCCACGTCTCTCCACGCGGCTGCGCCTATAAGTATGCGGTGTCTCCTAACCCTAGCCGCCACGAACAGATCACATCTGCTCACGCGCACGCCCACCGTCGTTCCTTTGCTGCTGCTGCCGCCGGTGACTCCATCCCGTCCGCCACGTACACGGTCGACGGGAGAGCAGGTCTCCGAAACCACGCCCTTCTGGTTCCTGTACGGGGTGAGGGGCGAATAGGTTTTTGGGCAGCGATTACGCGACTGCTCGCTTCCGATCGTCTACTTCCTCCACGTCCGCGTCGCCTTCGTCATCACCATGTCCACCGCCGCCGACCGTGCCGCCGCCGAGAAAGCTGAAGCCGACAAGAAGGTCGCTGAGGACGCCGCTGCTGCCACCAAAGCCGCGGCCTCTGCGTGGCCTACTGGAGGGTATAACTCGTTTATCCCGCTCCTGATTATTTTCATATTAGCAGTACTAGCAGTATGTGTAGATTTGTCTACTGTTTGCTTAGTACGTGCATGTTTAGATCAGAGTCAGTACGTCATCAACTTAGTCAATGCCATGCTAGTGATTTACTCATGGATTAATTTAATCGAGAAATTGCCTATTTACTCAACAATCCAAAAACCTATTATGTGTAGGAATTTCTCGGCAAGTGGTTTTGCCGCTGCACTGAAACCGGATAAGTTTACCGGTACATACTTCAAGCGTTGGCATGGCTAAAGATCAATTGAGATACTCTCAAACACCATATTTGGATATTTGGATATTCGGACTGCACACCATCTCAAACACCATATGATCCTAGCGTATTGATTCGAAAGTCCAAAGGCATGGCTAAAGGTCAATTGAGATACTCTCAAATCATTGGTTCACTGATGTACCTAGCGAGCGCAACGAGGCCTGACATCGCGTTTGCTGTGAGCAAACTGAGCCGGTTTGTTTCCAAACCGGGTGATGTACATTGGCATGCTGTTGAGAGAGTTATGCGCTATCTGAAAGGTACTATGAACTATGGACTTCACTATACCGGATACCCGTCGGTACTTGAAGGGTATAGTGATGCGAATTGGATCTCTGATGCTGATGAGATGAAGGCCACAACTGGGTATATGTTTACTCTTGGAGGTGGCGCTGTTTCCTGGAAGTCTTGCAAGCAAACGATCTTAACGAGATCGACAATGGAAGCAGAATTAACGGCATTAGACACATCTGGTGTTGAAGCGAGATGGCTTCGAGATCTTTTGATGGACTTGCCATTGGTTGATAAACCGGTTCCGGCTATCCTTATGAACTGTGACAATCAGACTGTCATCACCAAGGTGAAGAGTTCAAAGGACAATATGAAGTCCACCAAACACATAAGAATGAGATTAAAAGCTGTCAGAAAATTAAGAAACTCCGGAGTGATAGCATTGGACTATGTCCATACGGCTAAGAATCTGGCAGATCCCTTTACAAAAGGGCTATCACGTGTTGTGATAGATAATGCATCGAGGGAGATGGGTATGAGACCCACATGAGTTGCCATGGTGGTAACCCAACCTATATGATCGGAGATCCCGTGAACTAGGACCTGGGAAAACAAGCCAGTGGTGAACTGAGGAGAGTAACTATACTAACCCACTCCGTTGGAGATGCAATACTCTCGATACTGTATGGTAGGATGACTACGGTCTCAATGTGTTCCAAAGCTTATAAAAGCAAGATGCTATCCTACAGAGCGATCTTTGGAGGAACACACCTATATGAGCCCGACTGCTGGTCACAGTCTATGAGATTGGGGTGATCTCTAGTAAGCTCATGAATAGGCCAGGAGTGTGACTTATATGCTCCACCCGAGGGGTCAGCCTTCGGCAGCCTAGACTGTGAAAATCCCGAGGAGGATGACGAGGAAACCCTTGGTAGGGGCAAGAGACAAAGGACTGCAAAGACCTTTGGTGATGATTTCTTCGTGTACCTCGTGGATGATACTCCCACTTCTATTTCAGAAGCGTATGCCTCTCCAGAAGCTGACTACTGGAAGGATGCGGTCCGTAGCGAGATGGATTCCATCATGGCTAACGGGACATGGGAGATCACTGACCGTCCCTATGGTTGCAAACCACTGGGATGTAAGTGGGTGTTCAAAAAGAAGCTTAGGCCCGATGGTACGATTGAAAAGTACAAGGCTAGGCTTGTGGCCAAGGGCTATGACCAGCAAGAAGAGGAAGATTTCTTTGATACTTATTCACCTGTGGCTAGACTGACCACCATTCGAGTATTACTCTCGCTGGCGGCCTCACATGGTCTTCTCGTCCATCAGATGGATGTTAAGACGGCTTTTCTAAATGGAGAGCTAAAGGAGGAAATCTACATGCAACAACCTGATGGCTTTGTGATAGATGGTCAGGAAAGAAAGGTGTGTAGGTTGATAAAATCTTTATATGGCCTGAAACAAGCACCTAAGCAATGGCATGATAAGTTTAATACAACCCTGACATCTGTTGGTTTCGTTGTTAATGAGGCTGACAAATGTGTATACTATCGCCATGGTGGGGGCGAAGGAGTTATACTGTGCTTGTATGTTGATGACATACTGATATTCGGAACAAACCTCAAAGTCATTGAGGAGGTCAAATCGTTTCTATCTCAGAACTTTGAGATGAAAGACCTTGGTGTGGCTGATGTTATCTTGAACATCAAGCTACTGAGAGATAATGAGGGTGGGATCACACTTCTGCAATCCCATTACGTTGAGAAGGTGTTGAGTCGTTTTGGATATTCGGACTGCACACCATCTCAAACACCATATGATCCTAGCGTATTGATTCGAAAGTCCAAAGGCATGGCTAAAGATCAATTGAGATACTCTCAAATCATTGGTTCACTGATGTACCTAGCGAGCGCAACGAGGCCTGACATCGCGTTTGCTGTGAGCAAACTGAGCCGGTTTGTTTCCAAACCGGGTGATGTACATTGGCATGCTGTTGAGAGAGTTATGCGCTATCTGAAAGGTACTATGAACTATGGACTTCACTATACCGGATACCCGTCGGTACTTGAAGGGTATAGTGATGCGAATTGGATCTCTAATGCTGATGAGATGAAGGCCACAACTGGGTATATGTTTACTCTTGGAGGTGGCGCTGTTTCCTGGAAGTCTTGCAAGCAAACGATCTTAACGAGATCGACAATGGAAGCAGAATTAACGGCATTAGACACATCTGGTGTTGAAGCGAGATGGCTTCGAGATCTTTTGATGGACTTGCCATTGGTTGATAAACCGGTTCCGGCTATCCTTATGAACTGTGACAATCAGACTGTCATCACCAAGGTGAAGAGTTCAAAGGACAACATGAAGTCCACCAAACACATAAGAATGAGATTAAAAGCTGTCAGAAAATTAAGAAACTCCGGAGTGATAGCGTTGGACTATGTCCATACGGCTAAGAATCTGGCAGATCCCTTTACAAAAGGGCTATCACGTGTTGTGATAGATAATGCATCGAGGGAGATGGGTATGAGACCCACATGAGTTGCCATGGTGGTAACCCAACCTATGTGATCGGAGATCCCGTGAACTAGGACCTGGGAAAACAAGCCAGTGGTGAACTGAGGAGAGTAACTATACTAACCCACTCCGTTGGAGATGCAATACTCTCGATACTGTATGGTAGGACGACTACGGTCTCAATGTGTTCCAAAGCTTATAAAAGCAAGATGCTATCCTACAGAGCGATCTTTGGAGGAACACACCTATATGAGCCCGACTGCTGGTCACAGTCTATGAGATTGGGGTGATCTCTAGTAAGCTCATGAATAGGCCAGGAGTGTGACTTATATGCTCCACCCGAGGGGTCAGCCTTCGGCAGCCTAGTACTAGTAAGACATGTAGTGAAACTTCTTTACGCCAAACTGACAATTCAAGGCATAGTCCATTGTTCAGTTGTGAAGGAGTGTAGCCACTTGTTCTAGGTGAAGTTCAACCTTAGCAGGTCTTTACTGAAACACTGGTATACCGAAACAGCAATTGGAACAGAGGACACAATGGGCCCTCGAGATCTGGTGGGGGATTGCTGAAATCTGAGATGGGCTCTAGGCCCATATTGCAATTTCTGAAAAATCTCTAAGGGCCCATGTGGGTTATATGGCACTAGGTGTGGTGGGAAGTTTAGTCCCACCCCGGAAGTGGAAGGAGAGTTGGAGTGGTTTATAAGGGTTTCTCTTCTACATGCTATTGGAGCTTGAGAAGAGAAGAGGCCCTCGCGCACTCCTCCTCCGCCGCCCGCCTCGCCACGCCACGCCTCGTCACGACGCGCCGCGGGTTGCGGGATTGAGCCGAGCCGAGCTCACACCTACGCGCTTATTTTTGCCAGTCACTAACGGAGAGTTTTCTGACAGCTGGGCCACGATCTGAGACGTCGGATCGTGGGCTGTCACGGACTCGGACGTGGGTCGAGCCCACGTCTCTCCACGCGGCTGCGCCTATAAGTATGCGGTGTCTCCTAACCCTAGCCGCCACGAACAGATCACATCTGCTCACACGCATGCCCACCATCGTTCCTTTGCTGCTGCTGCCGCCGGTGACTCCATCCCGTCCGCCACGTACACGGTCGACGGGAGAGCAGGTCTCTGAAACCACGCCCTTCTGGTTCCTGTACGGGGTAAGGGGCGAATAGGTTTTTGGGCAGCGATTACGCGACTGCTCGCTTCCGATCGTCTACTTCCTCTACGTCCGCGTCGCCTTCATCATCACCATGTCCACCGACGCCGGCCGTGCCGCCGCCGAGAAAGCTGAAGCCGACAAGAAGGTCGCCGAGGACGCCGCTGCTGCCACCAAAGCCGCGGCCTCTGCGTGGCCTACTGGAGGGTATAACTCGTTTATCCCGCTCCTGATTATTTTCATATTAGTAGTACTAGCAGTATGCGTAGATTTGTCTACTGTTTGCTTAGTACGTGCATGTTTAGATCAGAGTCAGTACGTCATCAACTTAGTCAATGCCATGCTAGCGATTTACTCATGGATTAATTTAATCGAGAAATTGCCTATTTACTCAATAGGGACTTCCAGGAGCTCCACTGGTAGAAAAAGAGGCTTCCGTCCAGCCCCATTAGTCGCGAAACTGTAGGAACCGCGACTAATGAAGTCTTTAGTCGCGGTTCGGCAGACGAACCGCGACCAAAGGCCTGGGCCCAGGGCGCTCGGTGGCCAGCTGGTGCACGTGAGGGGCTTTAGTCGCGGTTGGCCAGGCCAACCGCGACTAAAGGTGCGCAAAGGCCTTTAGTCGCGGTTGGCCAGGCCAACCGCGACTAAAGCTCCTCCCCTATATATACCAGTTCAGCACGCTCACTTAGCCATTTGGTGCCACTTCTCTTCACAAGCTTCACAAGGGGGTGTAGGTTTGCTTTTGGTTCCTCTTATGCACACAAGGTGTTTGATGAAATGCCCTAAGAGGGTGAAACAAACATGATATGAAGTGTTGGAGCCACACTTGAGGTTCCTCATTTATTTTTTCCTCCTCGATCGCAGTTAGCAACTTGAACCTTTCATGCATGTGTGTCATTGATAAAATATGCATGTGTGCAGTTCATTGTTTAATTTATATTGTTTGTAGCTAGTTAGTTTAACAAATGCATGATGGTTAATTATATATTTTATATTATAATAATGCAGATGAATCGGCAATGGATGTACGGTAACCGACTCTCCGGCGAGTTCACTACGGGTTTGAAAGATTTCCTCGTAGTGGCTAATGCGAACAAGCAGGGGGGTTTTGTTATCTGTCCATGTGTTATCTGTAAGAATCAGAAGGGTTACTCTTCCTCAAGAGATGTTCACATGCATCTGCTTCGGCACGGTTTCATGCCAAGCTATAATTGTTGGACCAAGCATGGAGAAAGAGGGGTTATAATGGAAGAAGATGAAGAAGGGGATGATTTCATCGATGAAAGCTATCTTGCTCATTTCGGTGATACTTTCATGGAGGATGCTGAAGGTGAAGGGGAAGGTGAAGAAGATGCACGTGATGATCCCGTTGATGATCTTGGTCGGACCATTGCTGATGCACGGAGACGCTGCGAAACTGAAAAGGAGAGGGAGAATTTGGATCACATGTTAGAGGATCACAGAAAGGCGCTGTACCCCGGATGCGATGATGGTCTGAAAAAGCTGGGCTGCACACTGGATTTGCTGAAATGGAAGGCAGAGGCAGGTGTAGCTGACTCGGCATTTGAAAACTTGCTGAAAATGTTGAAGAATATGTTTCCAAAGGATAACGAGTTGCCCGCCAGTACGTACGAAGCAAAGAAGGTTGTCTGCCCTCTAGGTTTAGAGGTTCTGAAGATACATGCATGCATCAACGACTGCATCCTCTACCGCGGTGAATACGAGAATTTGAATGAATGCCCGGTATGCACTGCATTGCGTTATAAGATCAGAGGCGATGACCCTGGGGACGATGTTGAGGGCCAGAAACCCAGGAAGAGGGTTCCCGCCAAGGTGATGTGGTATGCTCCTATAATACCACGGTTGAAACGTCTGTTCAGGAACAAAGAGCATGCCAAGTTGTTGCGATGGCACAAAGAGGACCGTAAGTCGGACGGGGAGTTGAGACACACCGCAGATGGAACGCAATGGAGAAAGATCGACAGATGGTTCAAAGATTTTGTAGCTGACGCAAGGAACATAAGATTTGCTCTAAGTACGGATGGCATGAATCCTTTTGGCGAGCAGAGCTCCAGCCATAGCACCTGGCCCGTGACTCTATGCATCTACAACCTTCCTCCTTGGTTGTGCATGAAGCGGAAGTTCATTATGATGCCAGTGCTCATCCAAGGTCCGAAGCAACCCGGCAACGACATCGATGTGTACCTAAGGCCATTAGTTGATGAACTTTTACAGCTGTGGGGTGGTGTCCGTGTGTGGGATGAGCACAAACAAGAGGAATTTGACCTACGAGCGTTGCTTTTCGTAACCATTAACGATTGGCCTGCTCTTAGTAACCTTTCGGGACTGTCAAATAAGGGATACAATGCATGCACGCACTGCTTACATGAGACTGAAAGTGTACATTTGCCAAATTGTAAGAAGAACGTGTACCTTGGGCATCGTCGATTTCTTCCGAAAATTCATCCAGTAAGAAAGAAGGGCAAGCATTACAACGGCAAGGCAGATCACCGGCCGAAGCCTGCGGAACGCACTGGTGCTGAGGTATTTGATATGGTCAAGGATTTGAAAGTCATCTTTGGAAAGGGTCCTGGCGGACAATCAGTTCCGAAGGGAGCTGACGGGCACGCAGCCATGTGGAAGAAGAAATCTATATTCTGGGAGCTAGAATATTGGAAAGTCCTAGATGTCCGCTCTGCAATCGACGTGATGCACGTTACGAAGAATATTTGCGTGAACCTCCTAAGCTTCTTGGGCGTGTATGGGAAGACAAATGATACAAAGGAAGCACGGCAGGACCAGCAACGTTTGAAAGACCCTGATGACCGGCATCCGGAATGGTTTCAAGGTCGTGCCAGCTACGCTCTGACCAAAGAAGAGAAGGTCATCTTTTTTGAATGCCTGAGCAGTATGAAGGTCCCGTCTGGATTCTTGTCCAATATAAAGGGAATAATAAACATGGCGGAGAAAAAGTTCCAAAACCTGAAGTCTCATGACTGCCACGTGATTATGACGCAATTGCTTCCGATTGCTTTGAGGGGGCTCCTGCCGGAAAATGTTCGAGTAGCCATTGTGAAGCTATGTGCATTCCTCAATGCAATCTCTCAGAAGGTAATCAATCCAGAAGTTCTACCACGGTTACAGAACGATGTGATCCAATGTCTTGTCAGTTTCGAGTTGGTGTTCCCGCCATCCTTCTTCAATATTATGACGCACCTCCTGGTTCACCTAGTCGAAGAGATTTTCGTTCTCGGTCCTGTATTTCTACACAATATGTTCCCCTTCGAGAGGTTCATGGGAGTATTAAAGAAATATGTTCGTAACCGTGCTAGGCCAGAAGGAAGCATCGCCAAGGGCTATGGAAATGAGGAGGTAATTGAGTTTTGTGTTGACTTTGTTCCTGACCTTAAGCCGATTGGTCTTCCTCGATCGCGGCACGAGGGGAGACTAAGTGGAAAAGGCACGATCGGAAGGAAATCAACGATATGTATGGACGGCCATTCTCTGACTGAAGCACACCACACTGTACTGACCAATTCCAGCTTGGTGTATCCGTACTTTGAGAAACACAAGAATATTTTATGCTCGGACAACCCGGGGAAGCCTGAATCCTGGATTAGGAAGGCCCACATGGAGACTTTCGGCAGTTGGTTGAGAAAACATTTAATGAATGACAATGATGTTGTAGATCAGCTGTACATGTTGGCCAAGACACCATCTTCGACTATAACGACTTTCCAAGGGTACGAGATAAATGGGAATACATTTTACACGATCGCCCAAGATAAAAAGAGCACCAACCAAAACAGTGGTGTCCGCTTTGATGCAGCAACCGAGAATGGGCAAAAGGTCACATATTATGGTTACATAGAGGAGATATGGGAACTTGACTATGGACCCTCCTTTAAGGTCCCTTTGTTCCGGTGCAAATGGTTCAAGCTAACAGGAGGTGGGGTAAAGGTGGACCAGCAATACGGAATGACAATGGTGGATTTCAACAATCTTGGTTACCTTGACGAACCATTCGTCCTAGCGAAAGATGTCGCTCAGGTTTTCTATGTGAAGGACATGAGAAGCAAACCGAGGAAACGGAAAGATAAGAAAACGATCAGTACATCATGCGATGATCCAAAGCGCCACATTGTTCTTTCAGGGAAAAGAAACATCGTGGGAGTGGAGGACAAGACAGACATGTCAGAAGATTATAATATGTTTGCTGAAATTCCGCCCTTCAAAGTGAAGACCGACCCAAGCATTAAGTTAAATGATGAGGATGCTCCATGGATACGGCACAATCGTAAGCAAGCAGGGACACAAGGGAAGAAATGATGTGTAATAATTTATTGTACCAAACTTTGTTGAATGGATCATGTGAATTATATTACCCGTGATGTGTTTGGTGTCCATTTTCGAATGATACATGAAATTTGGAGTGATGTAGTCCATGACGCTCTGCAGAGTCCGGCCGTACCACCATAGCCGACGACCGGCCTCTGGTATATTATTTTGAATTGAATTAGTTTTATTTTTCTGAATTTTTTGATATATTATTTGTATTTTTAACATTTTGAATTGAATTAGTTTTTTTT